>NC_091952.1:9579997-9621652 GCF_031021105.1 Erythrolamprus reginae | reverse complement strand
CTGTCTTAACTGATGACTGTGTTTCCCTCTTGTTATGAGTTGCCAGCAAGCCCACGGACGTTTCCCTAATTTAAGGCATTGCGACAGAGCTGTGTCTACCCCTGCAATTCCCTGTACTCCCTGTGTAGCTGTTGTCCCAAGCTCCCAGAATAAGTAGTGGGTGGTTTGTGAGGCATACATTCCCCCTGGAACATCCTTTGCGGTCCGAGAAGCTTTAAGTGCAAACTGATTTGCATATTTTTAGATCTGTTTTAGGAGGTGATAGAAGGATGAGGGGCAAATTTCCAAATGTAAAATAATGCACTTGGGGAAAAGGAATCCTCAATCTGAGTATTGCATTGGCAGTTCTGTGTTAGCAAAAACTTCAGAAGAGAAAGATTTAGGGGTAGTGATTTCTGACAGTCTCAAAATGGGTGAGCAGTGTGGTCGGGCGGTAGGAAAAGCAAGTAGGATGCTTGGCTGCATAGCTAGAGGTATAACAAGCAGGAAGAGGGAGATTGTGATCCCCTTATATAGAGCGCTGGTGAGACCACATTTGGAATACTGTGTTCAGTTCTGGAGACCTCACCTACAAAAAGATATTGACAAAACTGAACGGGTCCAAAGACGGGCTACAAGAATGGTGGAAGGTCTTAAGCATAAAATGTATCAGGAAAGACTTCATGAACTCAATCTGTATAGTCTGGAGGATAGAAGGAAAAGGGGGGACATGATCGAAACATTTAAATATGTTAAAGGGTTAAATAAGGTTCAGGAGGGAAGTGTTTTTAATAGGAAAATGAACACAAGAACAAGGGGACACAATCTGAAGTTAGTTGGGTTAAAGATCAAAAGCAATGTGAGAAAATATTATTTGACTGAAAGAGTAGTAGATCCTTGGAACAAACGTCCAGCAGACGTGGTTGGTAAATCCACAGTAACTGAATTTAAACATGCCTGGGATAAACATATATCCATTGTAAGATAAAATACAGGAAATAGTATAAGGCAGACTAGATGGATCATGAGGTCTTTTTCTGCCATCAGTCTTCTATGTTTCTATGTTTCTAAATTAGTGCCTGAAGAGCTGTCTGGAAACCAAGAGTTCTAGTCCTACCCTAGGCACGAAAGCTGAATGGATAACTTTGAGCCAGTCGCATCCTTGGCCTTGTTGTTATTGTGGGAAAATAGGAAGCAAGGAATATTAAGTAGGTTTGCTACCTTGAGCTGATGCACTTTCTCTGTACAGCTAGTGCCCAATTTAAGATTGGGCACTTAATTACAATGGAGTTACTTATCATCTGGATCTGAAGTTTGAACATGATTGAACTTCGAGCCGCTTGGCCGCATATACAGTGGTACCTCGACATACGAGTCTAATTCGTTCCAGACCCGAGCTCGTATGTCGATCAACTCGCATCTCGAACGAATGTCTTTAGACTTTGTTTTTCGCGCCGAGATAACTGGAAGCAAGGAATTCTTGCACTACCTAGAGCGGCTAACAACAGCAATAAAACAATATTGCTTATTATTATTATTATTATTATTATTATTATTATTATTATTATTATTATTATTATTATTATTATTTCTTTAGGTGGCCGTGTTAGCTGAAGGTAAAGAATGGTCCGTTGAAACTTCTGCTGCTCGGAACTGGAGTCCTCCGCAGCCCAAGGTTGCTTTGTCCTCAGCTCATCGGTAAACATTTTTTGACTTGGGTTCTTATTTTAACGCTTTAATTTTTTTTTTTACTACCAAAGCATAGTCATTTGAGGAATGAAGCTGAATATTTAGAGCGGAGGTCTCCAACCGTGGCAACTTTAAGCCTGGAGGACTTCAACTCCCAGAATTCTGGGGAGTTGCAGTCCACTAGGCATAAAGTTGCCAAGGTTGGAGACCCCTGATTTAGGGAGCATATGCGCATGTGTAAGTGAAGACTTACATCACTCGTTCCTCCTGAACAGAAAGAACAGAATATAAATATGACAAGAGAAAAATAAGCCAATTAATTAAAATATAAATGCATTTGTGAGCAAAGGGCGGATTTGCAATGCCTGCTGAGTGAGAGATTGCATTTGGGGTCAACCTTGCCAGATTAACATTAGTGTGACATGTTGCTTGTACTGTAAATCACACACACACACACCGTGTTTGTAGTTTAATAATTGTTGTCTTTCTGTGGTTTCATTTTTAATGTGGATTTTTTTTTTTTTGGCAGAAGCTCTGGGGGGCAACCGCAGAATGCTGGCCCCACTTCTGATAAAGCATTTGAAGACTGGTTGAATGACGACGTTGGTTCCTATCAAAGGTAAGCGTTTTACCTTTTAGCCGCCCCAAATCTTTGGAGAAGGGCAGCATACAAATCTAATAAATAGTAATAATAATAATTTTAGATGGAATTCAGCCAAAGACTCAGAATAACTGCCAGAACAAGTCCCTGCAATTTCCTTGGCAACAATAACAACACAGTTGGAAAGGACCTTGGTGGTCCTCTAGTCCAGTGTTTCCCAACCTTTTTTGAGCCACGGCACATTATTCACATTTACAAAATCCTGGGGAACATTGAGCTGGGGTGGGTGGGTGGGTTGTAAAAAAAAAGTTTGGTCAAAAAATATCTCTCTTCCTCCCTTTCGCTTTATTTTTCTCTCTCCCTCTTTCTTTTTCTCTCTCTCTCTCCCTTCCCTCCTCTTTCTTTCCCCTCTCTCTCCATCTCTCTTTGTTTCTCCCTTCCTTCCTCTCTTTTTTGCCCTCCTTCCCTCTCTCTGTCTTTACCTCACCCTCCTTCCCCCCTCCTTCTCTCTCTCTCTTGCTTTCTCTCTCTTGCTGTCTTTCTCTCTTTCTCTCTTCCCCTCTCTCTCCCTCTCTCTTTCTCTTTCTCTCTCTCTTTCTCTCTCTCTCTTTTGCTTTCTCTTTTGCTTTCTCTTTCTCTCCCCCTCTCTCTCCCTCTCTCTTGCTATCTTTCTCTCTCTCTCTTTTGCTTTCTCTCTTTCTCTACCCCCTCTCTCCTTCTTTCTCTCCCCCCCCTCTCCCTCTCTCTTTCTCTCTCTCCCTCTCTTGCTATCTCTTTCTCTCTCTCCCCCCTCTCTCCCTCTCTCTCTCTCCCTCTCTTGCTATCTCTTTCTCTCCCCCCTCTCTCCCTCTCTCCTTCTTTCTCTCCCTCTCTTGCTATCTCTTTCTCTCTCTTTCTATCCCCACCTCTCTTCCTCTCTCTACCTCTCTTGCTATCTCTTTCTCTCTCTTTCTCTCCCCCCTCTCTCCCTCTCTTTCTCTCTCTCCCTCTCTTGCTATATCTTTCTCTCTCTTTCTCTCCCCCCTCTCTTCCTCTCTCTTTCTCTCTCTCCCTCTCTTGCTTTCTCTTTCTCTCTCTTTCTCTCCCCCCCTCTCTTCCTCTCTCTTTCTCTCTCTCCCTCTCTTGCTTTCTCTTTCTCTCCCCCCTCTCTCCCTCTCTCTTTCTCCCAGTAGCCGTGGGGCGACGGCAGGGTGATCAGCTGTGAGGCGGAGCTCCAGAACGGAGGCACAAACGGCGGTGGCTAGACGCCGTACATTTCTGGCGTTGCGCTGGGCATGGACGTGGGGCTTGAGCCTCCGTCCTGGTCCAGCCAGCAGGCAAGTGCCAGCCACGCAATTCCAGCATTTCCAGCCGCCGCCGTCGGTGCCTCTGTTCCTCTATTCCGTAGCTCCGCCTCACAGCTGATCACCCTGACGTCGCCCCACGGCTACTGGGAGAAAGAGAGAGGGAGAGAGGGGGGAGAGAAAGAGAAAGCAAGAGAGGGGGGGAGAGAGAGGGACCACCCTGCCACCGCCACACGGCATGGCTCCTGCCCGCTGCCGCCGCCATCACCCTCCCGCTGCGCGCTGCCCTCCCCGCTGCCGCTGCCCTCCCACCAAGCCCCAAAGCTCACCTGCTGACAGGGAAGCTCCAGCCGGGTGGGGCGCCGCAGCTGCTGGAAAACTTGGAAGGCGCAAAGAAGCAAGCTCAGCTTCCGGTCTCACAACTTTTTTCTCTTCGCAAAAAGTTGCGAGACCAGAAGCTGAGCTTATTTCTTCGCGGCACACCTGACCATGTCTCGCGGCACACCAGTGTGCCGCGGCACACCAGTTGGGAAACACTGCTCTAGTCCAATCCCTTGCTTAGGCAGGAAACCCTACACCACTTAAAAATGTCCAGTGTTGGAGCATTCACAACTTCTGGAGGCAAGTTCTTCCACTGATCAACTGTTCTGACTGTCAGGAAATTTCTCCTTGGTTCTAAGTTACTTCTCTCCTTGTTTAGTTTCCACCCATTGCTTCTTGTTCTATCCTCAGGTGCTTTGGAGAGTAGGTTGACCCCTTCTTCTTTGTGGCAACCCCTGAGATATTGGAACACTGCTCTCATGTCTCCCCTGGTCCTTCTTTTCATTAAACTAGACCTACCCAGTTCCTGCAACCATTCTTCATATGTTTTAGCCTCCAGTCCCCTAATCATCTTTGTTACTCTTCTCTGTTCTCTTTCTTTTTTTGTATGTGGTTAGCCATTGCCTCCTTCCTAGGGCCAAGAAATAGTAACCGGCTCAAGATGGGTCAAGATGGGACTCTCCCAGTTTCTAATTGGTTGCCTTTAGCCACTATATACCAATGTTTTTCAACCTCAACAACTTTAAGCAGCTTGGACTTCAACTCCCAGAATGGCTGGCTGGGGAATTCTGGAAGGTGAAGTCACCACAGGTTAAAGCTCCCAAGGTTGGGAAACATTGCGTGGCACTAAGTAGCTCTTGAAGCATTTTAAATACCAGCCAATGTATACTGATTATAAATAGTTTAATCCTTGTATTCCAATTCAGCGGCCAAGAAAATCGCTATGTCGGGTTTGGGAACACAGTCACTCCTCCCAAAAAGGAAGATGACTTCCTGAACAACGCTATGTCTTCTCTCTACTCGGTAAGTCAAATTGTTCGTAAGCGTGCTAATTCCAAATGTCGCTTTGCTGTCCTGTCATTTCTAACATATTTTTTTAAAGAATAAATTCAGGAATCCTGATATGATTGGATGATTTTGCTCCTGTCTGGAGTAGAAGTGAAAAGATTTTCTTTTCTTTTTTTCTTTTTCTTTTTAAAAAATACTTTATTAGTTATATACATTAAAAGAAAAGAAAAAAGTCAAAATTACAATGCAACATTTCCAAATTGTATGTACATATAGTAAAAGAAATGATAACATATAACAAAAATAAAGCATTATGCTTTATACATGGATTATTTTGGTATCAGAGCTTAATATTTACACCTGCTAAACGTCAGTATAATTGATTTGCAGCTCATTCATTTATAACAATCTTTTCCCTTTATTAGTTGTTACATATACATCTTGTTAACTTTGAAGTGAAAAGATTTTCAGTTTTAGATTATTGAAGTCCACAGGGAGCCAGATTTTTTGGGGAAATACTGCTGTAAAGCTTTGAAAGGATGAAGAACAGCAGGGAAATTGAATTAACCATCTCTCTCTCTTCTTTTTTTCAGGGTTGGAGTAGTTTTACAACTGGAGCAAGCAAGTTCGCTTCGGCAGCTAAAGAGGGTGTAAGTAAATAAATAAATGAATGAATACATAAATACTTTATTACAGTGATCCCCCGGTTATTGCGTCCCCGACCATTGCGAACAGGGTAATTTGCGATTTTTGAACCCGGAAGTCAGAACACCATCTGGGCATGCGTGCCTTTTTTTTCTGTGGGCACGCATGCGTAGATGGGCCGGGCAATCAGCTGCTGGGCGGCTTCCCTGAGGAGTTTCCCCACCGCCCACGCAAACTCCTCGCTGCTGCAGCTTCGAAGCGGCCCGAGCGAACGGCTTGTCCGCAGCCTGCCTGCCCGCGGCTCGTGCGCCCTTCTCCCACCCACGCCGTTCGCTCCGGCCGCTTCCCAACTGAGCTCTCAAGCCAAGCGCAGAAGTTCGCTTTTGGCGCTTGGCTTGAGGGCTCAGTTGGGAAGGCGCGCGGGTGTTTTAAAACGTCCCCACCGACATGGGGGGCTCGCTAGCATCCCCCCAAACCCGGGTTGGGGGTTCGGGGGGGTGCTAGCGAGCCCCCCATGTCAGCGGGGACGTTTTAAAACACCCGCGCGCCTTCCCAACTGAGCTCTCAAGCCAAGCGCAGAAGTTCGCTTTTGGCGCTTGGCTTGAGAGCTCAGTTGGGAAGGCGCGCGGGTGTTTTAAAACGTCCCCACCGACATGGGGGGCTCGCTAGCATCCCCCCAAACCCGGGTTGGGGGTTCGGGGGGGTGCTAGCGAGCCCCCCATGTCAGCGGGGACGTTTTAAAACACCCGCGCGCCTTCCCAACAATTATCTTGCTTAGCAATGGAAACATTGGGCCACGATTGTGTTTGTATGTCGAGAACTCCCTGTATGCGATTTTTCAATAAAAACTTGTGTTTTTATTTTCGAAACAACGTGAGATAATTTCCAAAAAGTATACTTGGAACAGATAAGATGTTTGTGGATCGCTGACTTCAGGAGAAATGGTGACATTAAGTGGTCTTGAATAAGCACCCTACAGTGTTTTCAAACATTGCTTTCTAGTAACTTTTAGACCAGGGGTGTCAAACTTGATTTCATTGAGGGCTGCATCACGGTTGTGTTTGACCTCAGGAGGGCCGAGCGGGCCTGGACGGGGTGGACCTGGTCAGCTTGATATCCTTGCAGCCCTCTGCCGGCAAAAATGGAGCCTGGGAGGGCCACATATGGCCTGTCAACTCATAAAGCATTCCTGGCCTGCTCTCAAGTTGCCATAGGCAGGAGGGGGGGGGGGACTGATGGAGCAACATGGCAGCCACAACCAGAAATACATTCCATACCTTTTTAAAGGCTGTATCCCAGGCTACCGGAAACAGCCAGAGAGGGATAATCTCTACAACCTGCAAAAATGCTTAATGTGATTTATTTATTTATTGGACTTCTATGCCGCCCCTCTCCGAGGACTCAGGGCGTCTCACAACATATAATAAAACAATGCATAACATCCTAAATCCAATTAATTAAATATAGAAACATTGAAACATAGAAGATTGACGGCAGAAAAAGACCTCATGGTCCATCTAGTCTGCCCTTATACTATTTCCTGTATTTTATCTTAGGGTGGATATATGTTTATCCCAGGCCTTTTTATAAATATACAGTGTTCCCTCAATTTTCGCGGGTTCAAACTTCGCGAAAAGTCTATACCACGGTTTTTCAAAAATATTAATTAAAAAAATATACCGTGGTTTTTCCCGCCCAATGACGTCATATGTCATCGCCAAACTTTCGTCTGCCTTTAATAAATATTTTTTTTAATAAACTTTAATAAATAAACATGGTGAGTAATAATCTAAATGGTTGCTAAGGGAACGGGAAATTGCAGTTTAGGGGTTTAAAGTGTTAAGGGAAGGCTCGTGATACTGTTCATAGCCAAAAATAATGTATTTACTTCCGCATCTCTGCTTCACGGAAATTCAACTTTCACGGGCAGTCTCGGAACGCATCCCCCGCGAAAATTGAGGGAACACTGTAAATATAAATATAAAATCTAAAAAAAACCCCAAACCATAAAAAGCAGCCGTTCCCATTTGATTAACTTTCATTCACACATTCATAGGCCCGGGAGCAAGGATCTAATGGTCCCAAGCCTGGCGGCATAAATGAGTCTTAAGACTCTTGGAAGGCAAGCAGGATGGGGGCAGTATGAATCTCTGGGGGGGGGGAGCTGATTCCAGAGGGCCGGGGCCGCAAAGAGAAGGCTCTTCCCCTAGGACTTGCCAAACAACATTGTCTAGTTGATGGACCTGGAGAAGGCCGACTCTGTGGGACCTAACTGGTCGCTGGGATTCATGCAGCAGAGGGTGGTCCCAGAGATAATCTGGTCCGATGCCATGTAGGGCTTTATAGGTCACAACCAACACACACCCTAGGAGGAGGGGGACGGAACAGGGTTATCGTTGAGCCGTAAATTGTGTGAGACTTCACTTGGGCACCTGCCGATATGTTGCTCCCAATAAATAACTGGATTCTTTCTGAAACCTGGCTTGAGGCTCATGATTTTATTAGGGCATCCATCAGAATCCTGACATGGCCCTCAAGCTCCGTTTTCATGGGCAGAGGCACCTCAGGTCAGTCTTTCACTGTTTCCAGGGTGGTCTCTTGGCCCAGATCTAAGCCCCTTGTGGGCCGGGTTTGGCCCGCAGGCCTTACGTTTGATATCCCTGTTCTAGATCATCTGCTGTTTAAATGTAAAATGGCTCCTTCTAATATTAAGTAAGTACAGTTCTTATGAATGTATAAAAATTCTGTTTAGACTGTTAAATGCGAAGGCTCACAAAACAAAGCTCTATAAATTGTTGTTACTCACCAATAATGCTATTCTTGAGATCACAACTGTAGCAAATAGCATTTACACATGTCATTGTACCCTGCCTTTTCTTGTCTGTGCATCTATGTGTGTTTTTACGATAGATTCGTAATATTGTTTCAGACAAGTATGAAAGATGGTTAGACTGATTCAAAAGGAAGAAATGGATGGAGTATGTTTAGGGAGTATTAAAAACCTTTTGTGTGATACACATAATTCAGGATGCGGAGACATAATTGTTGCCGGTTTCTTTAAAATGGTAGGAGGTAGGCTTGCTTTAAAAAAAATAGTAATCCTAGAATTTGCAGAGCGTTTGAATTTTTGATTTTTAAAAGAAATCTTGGAATAAAAAAACCCCCAATTTTGCTTTTGTCAACAGGCTAGCAAGTTTGGAACTCAAGCAACTCAAAAGGTAACCAACCCATGGAAACTACTGAACACTAAAAATATTTCATTGGTTCTATTTCCCTTGCAACTTGCTTTCCTGAGTCTTAGAAATACCTCTTAGTGAGTAGTATTATTTAAGTGTTACATGGCAGATGAAAGTTAACCTATTGACATTTTAGTTGCCTATTTATTTATTTGCTGTAGTATTGAAACCCCTGCTTTTGTCCTTGGCATGAGATTGAGTTAGCAGTAAATTGTACACTCCGATTTCAGGCTGATGAAGTAAACCAGCAAGGCACATCCTCTAAGTTTAAAGTTAGGTAGCAAGGCCCATCCTATTTCTTATCTTTTCCAAATGCAGTTGGAAATAACGGTCCAGAGTACAACACGTTGGAAGATATGCTTTGTTGTATTTCCAGTCCCTACTTTTATGTAGCACTTGTAAGCTCCACATGGACTGTAGACACCATTTGTAAGATGTGTAATTTGGCATTATCCATTCAACCTATGTCTTATGCAAAGGCAGGCAGGGTAGAGGGATGGATAGATAGAGGGAGGGAGGAAGGGATGGGTGGGTGGGTGGGTAGGTGGGTGGATGGATGGTAAGTGATAGATAGATGATAGATGGTTGGATAGATAGATAGATAGATAGATAGATAGATAGATAGATAGATAGATAGATAGATAGATAGATAGATAGGAAGGAAGGAAGGAAGGAAGGAAGGATAGGATGGGTGATTGGATGGTTTGATGATAGATGGATGGATGGATAGATAGATAGATAGATAGATAGATAGATAGATAGGGAGGAAGGAAGGAAGGAAGGATAGGATAGGATGGGTGATTGGATGGTTTGATGATAGATGGATAGATAGATAGATAGATAGATAGATAGATAGATAGATAGATAGATAGATAGGGAGGAAGGAAGGAAGGAAGGAAGGATAGGATGGGTGATTGGGTGGTTTGATGATAGATGATAGATAGATAGATGGATGGATGGAGATTGGGTAGGGTGAAAATCTTGTAGGGATAATTATATGAAACTGTTAAACAGAACCTAGGTTCAGTTTATATTCTTCTTGTGCATCACATGTTCAATGCATATTTTATATTTTATCTGACATCTACTAAATGTATTCTTGCCATGTGAGGTTTCTTCCTTGAAACAGGTGACAAGATATCCAGGCCTATTCAAGTTGCTTAGATTAAAAAACACTGATCTAATGTCATGTCTACCTAATCCCTGCATAAAACTATGCATCCTGTTATTATTATCACATGCCAGCTCTAGATATTCAGTTTATGAAATAGCCTCTTAAAAGAAGATTATCAGAATATTGTTCTTTGATGCTTAGGGATATTAGCTTGGAGTTCCAGAAGGAGAAAATGATATACCTTCATGGTGCCTTTTGTAGGAACTGACTTGTCCATAGATGAATAGTGCACACTCCACACTGTGGTTGTGCAGATCTTTCTTCAAGTGGGCATTGTGTTGTAGGTTATGTGCATAGAAACAGTTCATATAAGTGTCACTTCTGTTTAGCTTCTTTCCTAGGATGACAGCATATAACCAGTATATTACGATACATTCTTCATAAGTAAAAAGCTCAGTTACCTGGAGTCATTTTTTGCTGATAATATGTAATACACTTTTGCCAGAATTTCCTGTTTTGTACGAAGCTGGTATAAATTTCTCCCAATCTCTGCAAAAGAAAAATTTAGAATCTTTTTGAGGTCTCTGTTTAATTTGGAAACAAGCAGGTATCCGGTAAAAAATAAATCGGTTCCATTACATATCATGTTCAGGCTTTACATAAATAAACTGTGGGAGATCTTAAGCCAGATATTGACAATGAAGATTCCGACGAAAATGTGATTTTGCTCTGTACTGTAAAAAAGGTTTTTGACAGTAAGAACACCATAATCGCATACAGTGCTTGCTTTTGGGGAAGGAAATATTTGGGTTTCAATGCAAAATCCAACCTGAGACCAGAAAAATTTGCAACCCTCATTTTAAACCTTTCTCTGAATTTAAAGAATATATTTTCTTAAGCAGAATAGGATTGTTGCAATATTACCTTGGTTTTTTTTTTCTTTTGTGCTTTCTCACAAAAGTCATAGTTGCCTCCGCGGCGGCTAGCTACCTACCTTGTTAAGTAATATTAGTAGTTACAGTATGCATGTCTTTATTCAAAACTCTCAACTTTGGCAAGTTTAAAATGTGTGGACCTCAGCTCCCAGAATTCCCCAGTCAGCTAGCGGGAAAATCCTGGGAGTTGAAGTCCGTACTTCCTAAGACTTGCCAAGGTTGAAAAACACGGTCCATAGAGACCTTCACAACATTCTGAATCCAACCGATTTGAATTCAAAACGCCATGTCTTCAAAATAAACCCTTTCGTTTTGAATGAGGAATGAGCACTTGAATCATGTAGTGGTTTGGTTTTTTTCTCTCCCCCATCTCCTCTGTCTATTTTACATTGAGAGAAGGGTGCCATTTCATGCTTGAAACAGGGTGTTTTGAATTTTTAAACTCTCTGGGTTGAAACAGTTCGTACTCCATGAGCAAGCATTTAAATGGCAATTCTCCATGATTGGCTTTCCTGTCAAGCTGCACCTTGTTGTTCTATTCCTCCCCCCCCCCCCCCCAGATTGGGTTATATCCTAAATGACAAACCACCTAGCATGGTTTTAAAGGATGCTTGTAATGTAAGCCCTACCCCAAATATAAGCCCCAGTTAAGATAATCAGCCAGACCAAAACAATTAGTATCATGTTTCCCCCAAAATAAGATCTAACCAGAAAATAAGCCCTAATGCATCTTTTGGAGCAAAAAATAATATAAGACCCTGTCTTATTTTGGGGAAAACACAATGTATAGATTAGATAGAGAGAGAGAGAGAGGAAGAGAGAGAGAGAGAGATTTTTCCAAACTTGCAAAGAACTGATAACGAAATAAAGGTAAACTAGTACAAGTAGTCCCTGGGTTACTTCGTCCCCGACGTACGATGTTTCGTTGTTACGACGACCCCGGGACAGCTTCGAAGCCACCGCTGCCGCCGCCTCCTCCATTCGGGCGAAGGGATCTCCGCGGTGGGTGGTGGCTTCGGAGACCCCGTGGAGATCCCCCCGCCCGAATGGAGGTGGTGGCAGCTTCAAGGGACCAACAGCCGGTCCTTCTCAGCGCTGTGTTGCTGTAGCCTCTGAGGCTGCCCACCATGGAGATCCCCTTGCCTGAATGGAGGCAGCGGCGGCCGCCTCGGAGGCTGCAGCAATGCAGCCCCGAGAAGGACCAGCTGTTGGTTCCTTGAATAAGCCGCCGCTGCCGCCGTGTAAGTCAGAATATTCATGTAAATCGGAATATTTGTGGGAACGGACCCCCATAGTAAGTCGGGGACTATCTGTATAGATCTATTTTGAGCTATTTAGCTCTCATCAGCTAGCCATACCTTTCTAGGATTTGAACCTGGGTTGCTTGGGTTGCTAGGCAGTGCTTTTACTCTCTAAGCCACAGCTTCTCCTCCCTTATCAGCTTAGCCACATATATTGCTTTCTTGCCTAGGATTAAACTGAGTGCTTTTAGATCTTTTGCTAAAAGTTGGTTCTTCTACTTCCTCTGCTGCCTTTCTTGTGCTGCCCGGGTGTGTAAAGTTTTGGGGCCAGAAACAGCAGGCAGAGCCGGTAAAGCCTTCTCTTCCTCATGCATGGGTGCTTCGTAACTGTGCTAAGTTTGTACATCTTGCTGCTAGCTGCTGTTTTCCCCCTTTCCCCTTTTCTCCTCCCACAAACAGACCCTGGGCAAAAACACCATCATTTTTTTTGTTGAAACAGCATTGTCTCCATTTTTATGTAATGTCAGCTTGCTTCGAATAGGCTGCCTTTGCCAGAGTCTTAAATATACATATATTTATATATATATGTAAACCCATAGTGTTTTGTTTACGTTGACACCCGGAGTTCATTTGTTATGTGAGTAGAAAGTGGAATCATAAGCAGAGGTGAAATTCTACCGGTTCATATTGGTTCACCCGAACTGGTAGTAAAAAATGGGCGAATCAGTATATCCGACGATCAGCTGTTATGCACAATCTAGATTAGCTAGGAAGCAGGATTTATCTATCTATCTATCTATCTACCTACCTACCTACCTACCTATACCCACCCATCCACCTACCTACCCACCCACCTACCTACCTCATCTATCATGTCTCTCTCTCTTTGTCTGTCTGTCTGTCTATCTATCTATCTATCTATCTATCTATCTATCTATCTATCTATCTATCTATCATCCACCCACCACCTACCCACCTACCTACCTCATCTATCATCTGTCTGTCTCTCTCTTTTGTCTGTCTATCATCTATCTACCTACCTACCTCATCTACAATCTGTCTGTCTCTCTCTTTGTCTGTCTGTCTGTCTATCATCTGTCTGTCTCTCTCTTTGTCTGTCTACCATCTACCTGCCTGCCTGCCTACCTACCTACCTACCTATCTATTTGATTTCTATGCCGCTCTTCTCGAAGCGACTCAGGGCGGCGAGAAAAACAGCTCATTTCCTGCTTTTTGGCTAATCTAAATTGTGCGATATAGCTGATCCCCTGCTCTCGCTGTTCTACTTACCTTTACGGACTCTGATGACTTCAAAATGCTCCTTTTTCACTGGCACACGGTAGTGCCTGCGGCGCGCATAGTCAAACTTTAGCCGGCTTCAGGGTGCCTTCTCTTATAGATCAGGGATT
Source organism: Erythrolamprus reginae (assembly GCF_031021105.1). NCBI lineage: Eukaryota > Metazoa > Chordata > Lepidosauria > Squamata > Dipsadidae > Erythrolamprus > Erythrolamprus reginae. The sequence goes on along the minus strand of NC_091952.1, from coordinate 9,608,191 downwards.
GCAACATTTAGCGATAGCAATAGCATTTAGGCTTATATACCGCTTCATAGTGCTTTTACAGCCCTCTCTAAACAGTTTAGAGAATCAACGTATCGCCTCCAACAATCTGGGCCCCCATTTGACTCACCTCGGAAGGAGGGAAGGCTGAGTCAACCTGGAGCCGGTGGTGAGATTTGAACTGCTGAACTACAGCTAGCTGTTAGCTGAAGTAGCCTGCAGTGCTGCACTCTAACCACTGCGCCACCCCAGGTTGTCCAAGGAATTTAACATTCCTCGGACAAGAAATTTGTATTACATTAGCAGTGGGCATGTTTGCCCTAATTAAGGTGGGAATGCAGGTAGTCCTCAACGTATGATCATAATCATGCCCAACATTTCTGACCATTCGTAGCTACAACAGCATTGACAAAAAAAGGACTTGTAGTCCGTCCTCGCACTTACAACCTTCGCAACGTCCCTACAGTCATGTGACCAAAATTCACGTGCTTAACAGCTGGCATGTATGTATGACCGTGCCAGTATCGCAGGGTCACATGATTGCCACTTGCCACCTTTCTGCCAGTTTCATCACCATCATCTTTTAACGACCCCAAAATTCCTTGTGGGGCGGAGTCTGGGCAACTGAATGGAGCTAGCAGAGTGTTTACTGGCCCATCGCCCTTCCTGTCACCAATGCAGAGTTTTGTTCAGCAGATATATTCTCATCGTGCCCCAGAGAGAGAAATATCTGCCTCTATCTGGAATCGAACTCACAGTCTCCTGATTGTGAGGCAAGAGTTCTGCCTCTAGGCCACCGCAGAAGTCCAACCTTCCTGCCAGTTTTTGATAAGCAAAATCATTGAAGGAAGCTGGATTTGCTTAAAAACCATGCAATTCCCTTAATGGGGTGATTTTCTCAACAATCGTGGCAGAAGTCATAAAATCAGAAGTCAAAACATAAAATCAGATACCACTCTCTTAACCACTGTTCTGTCGGGCTCTCTGGTAGAATCCTCCCAAAAATTCACAGGTACAAATTTCAGACACACACACGTTTGAAAATTCAAAACAATGTTCTTTATAATGAAAATTCACTTAAACCAAGCCCTCTTTTGGTATAGCCAAGAGCAGGTAATTTGTACAAGTCCCTTATCAGTTCTGTGATACTTATCTTGCAGCTGTGAGGCAATTCACAGTCCTTCTTCTTTCACAAAGTGAAACACACTTTGCTCTGGTTTAGTTTCAAAGCGGGGAAAAAGCAGCACACAAAAAGTCAAAGTTAGTAAAGCAGGCACAAAACACAACGATCAGATAATCCTCCACAATGGCCAAACCCACAGGCTGCTATTTATAGCAGCCTCACTAATTACCGCATCCCTACCCAACCACAGGTGGCCTCATTTTCTTTGATAATAATCTCTCAGTTGTTGTTGCCTATGCATCGCTCTCCGCATGCGTGGCTGTATCATTAACTCTTGTTCCGAATCCAAGGAGGAGCTAGATAATTGATCTCCTTCTGAGCTGTCTGCCACACTCTCCTCCTCCCTGTCACTCATGTCTTCTTGGTCAGAGGAGCCTTCATCAGCAGATTCCACCAGGGGCAAAAAAGGCCTGCAGCATGTGGATGTCTCCCCCACATCCACAGTCCTTGGGGCAGGAGCAGGGCCAGAACTAACCACAACAAACCACATAATGGAAATTCTCATCCCAATTATACTTGTAGGTCAAGAACTCCTGGTATCTTCTAGAACAGTGGTTCTCAACCTTCCTAATGCTGCGACTCCTTAATACAGTTCGTCATGTTGTGGTGGCCCCCAACCATAAGTGTAACGCCAATTCTCCCAACAGAGCTTTAAGCTGATTGGCAGGAAGGTCAGAGGGACACCCCCTTGGAATGGTCACAAAATGAGCTGTTGTAAATGGAGGACTACCTGTGTATACGATGGTTGAAGCACACGGGAGTTGTGTGATGACCATTTGCGACCTTCCCAGCCATCTTTAGGGAAGCAAAATAAGTGGGGGAAAGCCAGATTTGCTTAATGACCTCATGATTAACTGTTCTGACCCAGCCTTAGCAGAAGCAAGAAAGAGACTCCTTGTCACGACAACCCCGTCTTGTGAATTAATTGCATTCACCCAACAAATCCCGGCAGTAGTCCTTCAAAGAGTTAACCACAGTAACAGACCTTATCAGTTTCTTTAATTTTTTTTAAAATTAATTTTAAATGTTAAAACAAACTGCATACATACAACATAAAAACAGTGTCCTGTGAAGGTGCACCCATCACCTGACAACATACATATATACCCCACCACCAATTGGAGGGTCTGTACTAACATCTTTAATATTCTTCTAAGTTGGAATCTGCATTCTATTTACATATCAAAGAATGATTCTAACTTATTCTTTATGGCTAAATCACAAATTCTAATTGTCATATAACCTCTCACCATTTCCCATCGTTCCATCAGTTTTTTCAATTTATTTTCATTATACATATTTATCTTTACCTCCATAATTTCAAAGCAAATGTGGTCCACCATGTACCGATACCAATTCTGTATCGTCCATTTTGCTGCTTCTTTCCAACCCAATACAATTACTGCTTGGGCGCTGTCCAATGCTGCTACTTTTATTTCTTTAAATTCTCTTAAGTCTCCTTTTTTTTTACCAGTACTGCAATTTCTTTTGTAATTGTCCAATTAATATTTAACATCCTGTTCATTTCATCTTGCACTACTTTCCAAAATTTCTGTACTACTGAACACTCCCAGAACATATGCATAAAAACTCCTCTCTCTTGGCATCCATGCCAACAGTTACCTTATCAGTTCCTTGCGATAATTCGCGAGAGTGAAAAGGCTGTAAATTAACTTCTGGCAAGCAGTCTTTGTGGCACGAAGCACAATGAGCGAAATCTTCAGAAATACGAACTGTTGTCTCCTATAACAATCACTTCCCTTTCCTTCTGTTTCTTCCCCAGCCAGGGAAGGGCAATTCAGCATCCACATGTACCTTGCTTCCCGAGTCGACTTCCTGTCCTCCGTTGTTCCCCTCTCCTAACAGCTCTGCACTTATGTGCATCTGGAAAGGCCCCAGCTGTTCTTCTTCCTCACTCATATCAGCCTTTAAAAGGCAGCTGCCTCTCCTGCCTCTTGGATGGCCTTGGCTCCATCTCTGTGTCCAACACAGAGCATCCATCAGAGTCTTCCGTGGACTCCAGAATTGGGCCATGTTCCTCCCAAACCTCCTCATCAGGCCACAACATTAACTTAAACCATTAACTTAACCATGGAAACCTCACTATCAGGGTGTCCAGCAAACCTAGAAAACAGGGAAACCAGGGAATTCGTGAAAAAAAACCTGAATAAATCAGGGGGGGAAAGAAACTGTATTAAAATGTTTAAAAGTCGGGAAAAATCATGTAAAAAACCCCCCAAAATGGATTGTGCTGCCTGGCAGAGTCAAGCAAAAATGAGCATAACTGTGGCAATAAGTTGCTTCCTCAGTTACCAATATTTCTCCATGGCTTAGCCGTTTAGTATGACATCATCTACGACCGTGCTTTAACTAGATCGCAAGTTACAAGGAAATGTCAGGGAACTATCAGGGAATTTCAAAATGGTTTCCCCCTGGACACCCTGTTTATATAATGGAAATTCTGATTCCAATTGTAGAAATTGTAGGTTAAGGACTCCCTGGTATCTTCTAGAAATAGTTTTTTTCTCAGTTTGCAATTTCAGCTATTAATCTTCCCTTTCATTTGCCAGGGACTCAATAATCCTCCTTTCAATTGTTTCAGAATCCTGAATGTGATGATGATGATGATGATGATGATGATGATGATGATAATAATAATAATGCAATCCCAGGGGACAGCAGAATTGAGGAGAAGCAGTTAGAGAAATTAGTGAAATACGAAGATCTAAAAATCGAACTGCAACAACTCTGGCATAAGCCAGTGAAAGTGGTCCCAGTGGTACTTGGCACGCTGGGCGCAGTGCCAAAGGATCTCAGCGGGCATTTGAAAACCATCGGAATTGACAAAATCTCCATCTGTCAATTGCAAAAGGCCACTTTACTGGGATCGGCAAACATAATTCGCCGCTACATCACGCAGTCCTAGGTGCTTGGGAAGTGCCCGACTGGTGATGAAATACGAAATCCAGCATAGTGATCTCGTTTGCTGAGTTGTATTGACATAACAATAATAATAGTAATAGTAATAGTAGTAATAATAATAATTTATTAGATTTGTATGCCGCCCCTCTCTGAAGACTCAGATTTGCTCACAACAAAAACAATAATACAGTATAATACAAATCCAATATTAAAGTAATTTAAAATCCATATTCAGTTCTACACAATCACACTACTCTCAGATACTAAGTCAGAAAGGTGGAAGGGGGAGAATTAGTCCCCCCCATGCCTGGCGGCATAAATGGGTCTTCAACATCTTGCGGAAGGCAAGGAGGGTGGGGGCAATCCGAATCTCCAGGGAGAGTTGATTGCAGAGGGCTGGGGCTGCCACAGAGAAGGCTCTTCCCCTAGGTCCCACCAGACGGCATTGTTAAGTCGACGGGACCCGGAGAAGGCCAACTCTGTGGGACCTAATTGGCCGCTGGGATTCGTGCGGCAGAAGGCGGCCCTGTAGGTTAGTCCTTGATTTACAACTGGTCCCTTAGTGTAAATCAAGGAGTATGTGTATGTCTAGCCTTTGACCTCAGTTGAGAGCCCCAACCCAAGGATAAGGAGCAGCCCTCTATTGTCTTGTGTATTTCAGTGTCTTTTCCCTTTGTGTCCTCGGTGTCTTGTGCTTCAGGCTGACTCTGTTGCTTGTCTTGGACAATGCTTTGGACTTGGTCTCCTTTTTCATACGAATCTCGGCGGGCTGTTTTGCGCAGTGGTACGTGTCAGGTGTGACCTGCGGGATGGAAAAAAAAATCCAAAAGTGTTAACTGATTTTTGTTTTGTTTTGTTTGCTTTTAACTAGGCCTCAGAGTTAGGTCAGAGTTTAAGTGAAAATGTTCTCAAACCTGCACAGGAAAAGGTAACTTTGGAGCTAAGTACATGACTCATGCCTTTTAAAATGCACTTTCCTTTCCGAACCTAGTAAGCTTCTTCAGTTATGAATTATGTGTATTTGTGACATCGGTGTAAACCTACGATCCCAAATCTCATCACTTTGTAGCTCCTGTCCAAATCTTCCCCTGTTATAATAATAATTAATAATAATAATTTATTAGACTTGTACGCCGCCCCTCTCCGAAGACCTTATGTTGCAAGGTCTCTGCGAATAGAAGATAATATTTTAGTTCAGGGTTGAACTGTGGGGTCCTTGGTGCGCTTTGAGTTTGCTTGGGGTTTTTTTTTCCTTCCAGACATTTCAATACCCAGCTAGGTAACATCATTCAGTGCTAAAAGGAGTAGACTTGGATTTCTGCTTATAGAATAGAATAGAATAGAATAGAATAGAATATTGGCCAAGTGTGATTGGACATACAAGGAATTTGTCTTGGTGCAGATGCTCTCAGCGTACATAAAATAAAATATACATTTGTCAAGAATCATGTGGTACAACACTTAATGGTTGTCATAGGGGTCAAATAAGCAATGAAGAAGCAATATTAATAAAAATCTTAGGATATAAGCAACAAGTTACAGTCATACAGTCAACATGGGAGGAAATGGGTGATAGGAATGATGAAAAAAACTAGTAGAATAGAAGTGCAGATTTAGTAGAAAGTCTGACAGTGTTGAGGGAATTATTTGTTTAGTAGAGTGATGGCGTTCGGCAAAAAAACTGTTCTTGCCCTGTCAGTGTCTGTGGGACTTCCTCCTAATGCTGGAAAGACTTAATGAACTCAATCTGTATAGTCTGGAGGACAGAAGGAAAAGGGGGGACATGATCGAAACATTTAAATATGTTAAAGGGTTAAATAAGGTTCAGGAGGGAAGTGTTTTTAATAGGAAAGTGAACACAAGAAGAAGGGGACACAATCTGAAGTTAGTTGGGGGAAAGATCAAAAGCAACGTGAGAAAATATTATTTCACTGAAAGAGTAGTAGATCCTTGGAACAAACTTCCAGCAGATGTGGTTGGTAAATCCACAGTAACTGAATTTAAACATGCCTGGGATAAACATATATCCATTGTAAGATAAAATACAGGAAATAGTATAAGGGCACACTAGATGGACCATGAGGTCTTTTTCTGCCGTCAGTCTTCTATGTTTCTATGTTTCTATGATGATGCTACCTAGCTGAGTAATGAAATATCTGCAAGAAAGCAGTCAAGCATAGAGAGCACCCCAAAAATGTATAGCCAAAATTCTGACTTGCTGGTTGAAGTCAGCTTCCTATGTTGCTTTTCCCATTCATCTTTCCCTCCTGTTCAGCCCTTCTGCCTCAAATTCCCAATTCATTTATTGCACCAAGATGTCAGTTTTTCTAGAAAGAAACTCAAGGTGGAATCTATTCCTACTCACCCACAGCCCCTAAGTAGGTTAGTTTGGCCAAGGTCATCCAATGACATTTGAGTTGAACCAGCTGTATACCTTGGTTTGACTTTCCTAGACACTCCTAATAGCTTCCTCCAGCTCTCTTTTGTCAATTGATCAAATTTTGACACTGGTGCCCAAGGGAACAAAGAATAACTTTGCTTTTGTAGAACAATGGTATATCAATGGTTCTGTATTTTTCAAGGGACAACTGGACTTTCTTGACTTTTTCTCTTCTCATCCAAGACGCGAAACGTCTTCAAAGGAAAACAAGGAAATACATTTGCCTCTTGAAAAATCACCTTTGAGAAAACCATGACCTGGATGACTGAACGTCTCCATAGAAAATGGTTCTATAGCAAATTGCACCATGTTGTTTCTTCTGACTATTACTTGAGAACGAATGTATGCAGGGAACTGCTGGTTTATCGCATCCCTTTGCAAAACCCTTCAAGTTGGAAGCTTATTTACTTGGCTGGAAGGCTCTGCAAATTTTCATGATAAAAGCATATTTGGATGACTCTGCTTCCCCCCAAGGATTATGTCCCCTTTCCATATCCCTTAAAAAAAGACGAAGGTTCAGTCTTTGAATGATCGGTGGCAAATAACCGAATATGATCGATGCCCTCTAGAAAGGCAGTAGTATGTCTAAATTAGATACAGAATGAATTATTCCATTCAGTTTGTTGGGTTTGAGTGTGAGGTTTGGGCATCGGGATATCAAAGAGAGTACAATGAACTTGCATGAAGAATTCTACATGGGAAAACTGTTTAAGAGACACAACCTCCTGCTTTATTCTGGTCTCAATTCTTTAATAAAGATGTTTCATGAAGCAAAAATCAACCACAATCTCTCCCCCCCCTCTCTCTATATATATACCACACACACATCCATCATCTCTCTCTTTCTCTCAATATATAGATATAGATATACAGTGTTCCCTCGATTTTCGCGGGGGATGAAGTCTGAGACCACCCGCGAAAGTCGAATTTCCGCGAAGTAGAGATGCGGAAGTAAATACACCATTTTGGGCTATGAACATTATCACAAGCCTTCCCTTAACACTTTAAACCCTAAATTACCATTTCCCATTCCCTTAACCACCATTTACTCACCATTATTACTGCTATTCACCATTGAATAAGACACTTGGTGATTCTGATATTTATAAACCTAATTATTTATTAACAATAATTATTTTTTTTGTTATTTATTTGCAAAAAATTATTAGTTTGGCGATGATGTGTGATGTCATCGGTTGGGAAAAACCGTGGTATAGAAAAAAACCCATGAAGTATTTTTAATTAATATTTTTAAAAAACCGTGGTATAAGCTATTTGCGAAGTCCGAATCCGCAAAAATCAAGGGAACACTGTATTTATATGTTGGATATATACTGTGTTTTCCCCAAAATAAGACATCCGCTAATAATAAGCTCAATCAGGGGTTTTGAGTGCATGGCAATAAGGCTAAGCACTTATTTTAGGGTTCAAAAAAAAATATAAGACAGGGTCTTATTTTGGGGGAAAATACAGTATATATCCATTTCTCCCTTGATGTAGATAGATTAGACAGACAGACAGACAGACAGACAGACAGATACCATATTTTTCGGGAGTATAAGATGCACCGGAGTATAAAAACCTTAGTTTTGGGGGAGGAAAATAAGGAAAAGAAGCTGCTTACCAGATATACAACTGGCTCGCGTCCTCAGTCTGGTCAACTTCAGCACATTATTTTATCCCCTGGTTAGGGCTTTTTAAAAAACCTTATTTTTAGAGAGTAACATTGAAAGTGCTTGCAAGCCAGGTAAGAGCTGGAACATTGTTAGCACCTAGTTAGGGCTGGAAAGAAACATTTGGAGCAAACCCAGAACAATAAAAAACCCTACAAGGGACAGGGTTTGGAAAACATTATTGACAGAGAGTAACAATGAAAGAACCTGCAAATAAGAGCTGGGAGGATCGTTAGCACCTAGTTATGGCTGGGGGGGGGGGAGCTGGGGGGGGAGCTACATTCAGAGTCATACTAGAATTTTCAGTCTCTTTTAGGGAAGAAAAAGGTATGACTTATACTCCGAAAAATACAATAGATAGATAGAAATACACTCACACATCCGTCCATATCTCTCTCTCTCTTTTTCTCTTTCTCTCTCTGTAAACATACATATACACAAACACACACAGGAAGAAACCCGAATATGCCATGACCTACATACCTGTACCCAGGGGTGGGCTGCTGCCCGGACGGGGAGGAACACAGTGGGGTAGCAAAAATGGAGCTCCACCCCAGAGCACCCAATTTGCACTGAAAGATGTTGAAAGAAAATGCATAAGCCACGCCCACAGTGTAGTAGTAAAAAATTTGGTAGCCCTACACTGCCTGTACCCGTGAAAATCTACGAAAACACACACTCCTATCTATCTATCTATCTATCTATCTATCTATCTATCTATCTATCTATCTATCTATCTATCTATCATCTATCTATCTATCTATCATCTATCTATCTATCTATCTATCTATCTATCTATCTATCTATCTATCTATCTATCTATCTATCTATCTCAATCATCTAATCTCTCTCTCTCTCTTCCCCCCCCTCTCTCTCTATCCCTCTATCTATCTAATTTAGTAAACTCCTCCAGATACTTTTAGTGGGTTGGAACCAGGGATGGGCTATTGCCCGGACAGGGGTGGGGGGACTCAGTGGGTTTAGCAAAAATGAAGCTCCACCCCAGAGCACCCAATTTGCACTGAAAGATGTTGAAAGAAAATGTAGGGCATCCTGCATAAACCACGCCTACAGTGTGGTAATAAAAAATTTGGGAGCCCTTCACTGGTTGGATCCCAAACCTTGGCATTCCCCTGGCAGTATGCCCAAGATTTCTCCTTTAGAGTGGGCAGTGGTAGGGTTGTTTTTCCTCCCTAGCCTCTAACTCAATCCAGCTTCCTTGCGGGAGAAATCCTTTCTTTACCTTGACTGCATGACGAGCGTTTCTTCACAGGCTGCCTTGATCTACCTCTAACTCTGGACCACTTGATTCACGTAGGTGAAAGATGGAAAAATTTTGGACGACGTTTCCCAGGGAGTCTCGCATTTTGCTTCCAAGGTACGGAGCGGCCTGCCTGGCGGTCAGGAGGCCCCGCATTAAGCCAGTTTCCATATTCCACTTTGGCGGACGGAGCTCCAGCGCGGGGATGGCCTCTCTGACGGCAAGGCGGCCTTTCTAGGCAGCGCTCTCTGTGGTACCCACCCACCCTCCTCCAATCACTGGAGTCCCAGGTCACATCTATTTTACATGGCAAATAAATCTTAAGTGTACCAATAGCTACTGGGACTGCCACGTGAAAGATTATGAAAAAATAAGTGTTGAGACATGTCCAGATTTCTGTCAGTATTTAACATTACAGGTAGTCCTCGACTTGCGACGACGATTGAGCTCCCAATTTCTTTGTTTAAGTGAGACACCCGTTAAGTGAGTTTTGCCTGATTTTGCGACCTTCCTTGCCTCAGTTTTTAAGTGAATCACGGCGGTCGATAAATTAGTCCCCTAGTTGTTAAGTGAATCCAGCTTCCCCATCGACATTCGCTCGTTGGAAGGTCCCAAAAGGGAATCACGTGATCCCAGTGGTCATAAGTATGAATCAGTTGCCCAGCATCTGCATTTTGATCATACGACCATGGGGAAGCTATAAAAGCCCTAACTCTGGGAAAACAGTCATGCCATTTTTTTCAGTGCCATTGTAACCTTGAACGGTCACTAAGCGAATTGTTGTAAATTGAGGACTACCTGTAATCAGCCTTGTATCAAGTAATTTCTGCAAGCCAGTGTTCATAAAAATAATGTAAAAATGGCCTACAGGCCACTGGTGTGAGAATCGAAATAATATTTTTCTGCTGTCAGCATGCATCTTCCAAAAATAGTCTGGATGACTGTCTTTATTGCACCTTAATAAAGGCAATGCTGAAAAAAAATTATGGAGATGAACAATTGAGGAGCCTTATTACCAAGGAATATGGAAACAGCTTAATATGAGCACAAATCTTTTTAAAATGCTAATTGTGTCTTCTCCCTCTCCTGTTTTTTGCTGCCATTGTTCAATAACACTGGTAAGTGCTAATGTCTCTTAGTTTTAAATAAGGTTTAGCCAAATGGTGGTTGGTTTAAATGTATGTGTGTGTGTGTGTATATATATATATATATATATATATATATATATATATATATATATATATATATATATATATATATGTCACATGTGTTTTTTTTGCTGAATTTGAAAATTAAGGGAGACTAGGATAGATCTATTTCGGCCTTATTTTGGCCTCATCAGCTAGCCATACCCACTGGGACTTGAACCTGCAACCTTTGCCTTGTAAGGCAGAGAATTATCCTCTAGGCTATAGTATCCAATCCCTTCAGCTCTACACCAGGAAAGGGTTACATATTTTTGTGCCGAATCACCCTGGTGTATTGAAGGAACATCACAGCTCCTTATTTGCCTCTCAGCCCAACCCAGGGCCATTTCCAAGGCAGTTAATGTTATTGATAGCCGACAATTTTATCTGTATGTGTCACATGTTTTTTTACTGAATTTGAAAATTAAGGGAGACTAGGATAGATCTATTTCGGCCTTATTTTGGCCTCATCAGCTAGCCATACCCACTGGGACTTGAATATAATTATATATATATATATGTATGTATGTTTGTATATGTATGTGTGTGTATATATATATGTATGTATGTATATGTATGTGTATATATATATATATATATATATTTGTTTTCGTAAATTTTCACGGGTATATGTATGTAGATTGTTCTGAGTTCGGGTTTTGCCCTGTGTAATATTTTGCATGTCTATGCGACGTTTCGGCGAAATCACATTCACCATCATCAGGCTGAAGTTCCAATCTTTGTGTTGTTGTAAAATGGAATACAACAACACAAAGATTGGAACTTCAGCCTGATGATGGTGAATGTGATTTCGCCGAAACGTCGCATAGACATGCAAAATATTACACAGGGCAAAACCCGAACTCAGAACAATCTACATACATACATACATACATACATACATACATACATACATACATACATACATACATACATACATACATACATATATATATATATATATATGTTAAATGTTTATAGCTGGAATTTTAAAATTAAGGGAGACCAGGATAAAATTAAGGGAAACCAGGGTGATCCGACATAAGAAAAAACATATATATATATATATATATATATATATATATATATATATATATATATATATATATATATATATAATATTACGGTAAAAGCAAAGCAGCTTGATCATTTTATTATGTTTCTTTTAGGGAGAGGGAAAAGGGGAGAGGAAGGGAAGGGAAAGCCTTGTCTATTTTATTAAATGTATTTCCATGCACACAAAGCAGAGTCCTGCAAACCTGGCAACTTTTAAGACTTGTGAACTTCAACTCCAAGAATTCTCCAGTCATAGCTGGATGGAGAATTCTGGCAGTTGAAATACACAAGTCTTAAAGTTGCCAAGTTTGGGGATCCCTGATATAAAGGTTTGCTAACTCCACAGAAATATTATCAACTCTTTTTCTTGACAAGTGGCTTTGGGGTAACCTAGGAGAGTAGTTCAGTGAGGCAAGCCAACACATTTAAATTGTATATTGAAGCCTAGAACAAAAATGCAAACAGAGCATAATAGTTGTTGTTTTTAAAAATTGTTACAGGCATAACATGGGCTTGCTCCTATTGTTTTAGTTTAGTGAAGAAACCAGCCAGCTTTCTGTTTGTGAAAATCATGGGAATTGGTGGTTAAGTCTTGAGGACTCGCTTTGCAGGCCATCTGCTGGTGGGCTTTGTTGGGCAATTGCTCGGCTACTAGGAGAAAAAGCTACTGAACTAACATAAATATTCAAAAATATACCTCTGCATAGCTAGAGGTATAACAAGCAGGAAGAGGGAGATTGTGATCTCGCTGTATAGAGCCCTAGTGAAACCACATTTGGAATACTGTGTTCAGTTCTGGAGACCTCACCTACAAAAAGATATTGACAAAATTGAACGGGTCCAAAGACGGGCTACAAGAATGGTGGAAGGTCTTAAGCATAAAACGTATCAGGAAAGACTTAATGAACTCAATCTGTATAGTCTGGAGGACAGAAGGAAAAGGGGGGACATGATCGAAACATTTAAATATGTTAAAGGGTTAAATAAGGTTCAGGAGGGAAGTGTTTTTAATAGGAAAGTGAACACAAGAACAAGGGGACACAATCTGAAGTTAGTTGGGTTAAAGATCAAAAGCAACGTGAGAAAATATTATTTTACTGAAAGAGTAGTAGATCCTTGGAACAAACTTCCAGCAGACATGGCTGGTAAATCCACAGTAACTGAATTTAAACATGCTTGGGATAAACATATATCCATTGTAAGATAAAATACAGGAAATAGTATAAGGGCAGACTAGATGGACCATGAGGTCTTTTTCTGCCGTCAGTCTTCTATGTTTCTAATTTTCAGAGTACAATATAAGATGCACTGGATTATAAGACGCACCTTAGTTTTTGTGGAGGAAAATAGGGAAATAAAATCTGCCTACCAGGTATTCATCTGGCTAGAGTCCTTAGTCTGGTTAGCTTCTGCACATTATTTTATCCCCCTGATTAAGGTTTTAAAAAATCCTTATTCAGAGAGAATAACAATGAAAGCGCTTACAAGCCAGTAGGAGCTAGGAACATCATTAGCACCTCATTAGTGCTGGGGGAAAAAACTTATTCGGAGCAAATAGAGCAGTGAAAAAAAACCTACAAAAACCTAGGGCTGGAAAAAATTTCTTCGGAGAGACTAACAATGAAAGAGCCTGCAAGCCGGTAAGAGCCCGGAAAAAGCTACGAAAAAGCTAAATTCAGAGTATAAGACGCACCCAAATTTTCAGCCTCTTTTAGAGAGGAAAAAGGTGTGTCTTATACTCTAAAAACACGGTACATGGGTCAGTAGGGCACTGCTTATATTCTGGTTTAAGGATAGAGCTGTTTGCTAAATCCCATTTTGTTTTCTTGCCTTCAAAGATAGACAGGAAAGGGTTGATATCTGTGCACCATTGTTCTTTCTCTTTGCAATTTTTCTCTTTGCCTGATTTTCTTTTCCTCCACCCCAAAGGTCCAGGGAGCAAGTACTAAAAGCTGGCGAGATATGACCACTTTTTTTTCTGGAAAACCAGAGGGGGCTTCTGAAAGGTACGGCGAATGTGTCTGCTCAGGTTTTGCACCACATATACAACTCTCTGACGTATAACTTGTAAACAAAGTCCAGGCTATCTTAAAAAAAAAAAAGAATACGGTCCCTCGTGAAGCTAGGTCAGTGTTTCTGGCAACTTGAAGACCTGGTGTCTTCAACTATTTATGGGACTGCCTCCTCCCTCATACCTCATTGCAGTTAGTAAGGGCCCATAGAATCAGTGTCGGTTGGCGGGACCTCGGGGAAGAGCCTTCTCTGTGGCAGCTCCAACTCTATGGAATCAACTACCCCCAGAGATTCTCTTCCCTACCGATCTTCTGGAAAGCCATTAAGATCTGGCTTTTCCGGCAGGCCTGGAATTAGATTGACTTCTCTGTGTGTATGGTTCTTTTAAAGTTATTATTTATCGTTATTACTGATTTTATTATGTATTTGTGATTGTTTTTTAATATTATTGTATTTATCGCATTAGCTGCTCTCAGTCTGCTTTGGAATGAGCGGCATATAAATACAATCAATCAACCAATCAATCAATCAATCAACTTCCAGAATTCCCCAGCCAGATTGGTTTTAAAAATAAAGTTTGAACTCAAGTCCTGGTCTTGGATACTGTACCTGATGTAGGAGATAACCAGGGAGAGCTGAAACGCATCATAAGTCATGACTCTATACACACCCACATTCAATCTAAGTCCAGTTCACCTTGAACTAGTCAGATTCTTATGGGAACATGGTGGGACGGGACACATAGTGACACCAAACTAATGATGTATTTGACGCTGCCCTCGGGTTCTGCCTGTTCATCTCTTTCAATGTCACGGAAATTATTTCATTGTAATGTTGTCATGATGCTAACTCCAGCTATGTGAGTGGGAAAAATGTCGCAAAATGACACAGGACACGAAACAGCAAGTTTGACGCCCATGCTCTAGAGCTGCGGTCACCAACGGGTGGTCCACAAGAAATTTTGGTGGTCCACAAAAAAAATGCATTTTTTTAATAAACTTTATTAATTTTTTCATTAAAAAAACACACAGACATACAAACGTTTAAATGTAGTAGGGGTTACAATTACCCCTCTCTTCTTAGAAGTTAATTTTAAATACAGAAAAAGAATATATTCTTAGTTCATTAAATCAATATATTAATCTAGATGAAAAGAAGAATTTTGTTTATATATTCTAATAAACATAAAATTGAATTAATCAAAAGAAAAAATTCTAAAGTCATTTCAATATATTCATACATTTCTCATAACATTTTATTTTTATTTTTATTTTTATCTATCCACTTATAAACTATATTCCAAATAATATAAAAATCAGATTCTTCTCGGTCATTCATTTGCATTTTTATACTGCACTAAATCAGGGGATCCCAAACTTGGCAACTTTAGACTTGTGGACTTCAACTCCCAGAATTATTCAGCCAGCTATGCTGGAAGTTGAAGTCCACAAGTCTTAAAGTTGCCAAGTTTGAAGACCTACACTAAATACTATTTATCTTTTTTTTTAAAAAAAATACATATTAGTGGTCCACAGGATTTAAAATTATGAACTTAGTGGTCCCTGAGGTCTGAAAGGTTGGTGACCCCTGTTCTAGAAAATAAGCGTTTCAGCTAAGATACCATTAAAAACTGAATTAGATACCATTAAAACAGGTTCATTTCTTAATCTGATTTTGAAACTGTGCAAACCCTGAGCCTTAGGGAGGTGGTTAACTACCTAAAATATCCTGGGAACACATTTTTATAAATATTATAAATATACATTTAAATATGTTAAAGGGTTAAATAAGGTCCAGGAGGGGAAGAGTTTTTAATAGGAAAGTGAACACAAGAACAAGGGGACACAATCTGAAGTTAGTTGGGGGAAAGATCAAAAGCAACATGAGAAAATATTATTTTACTGAAAGAGTAGTAGATCCTTGGAACAAACTTCCAGCAGACGTGGTAGATAAATCCACAGTAACCGAATTTAAACATGCCTGGGATAAACATATATCCATCCTAAGATAAAATACAGAAAATAGTATAAGGGCAGACTAGATGGACCATGAGGTCTTTTTCTGCCATCAATCTTCTATGTTTCTATGTTTCTTTAAAACTTCCAGTGTCAGGGCGTTCATAACTTCTGGAGGCAAGCAGTTCCACTGGTTAATTGTTCTAACTGTTGGGAAATTCCTCCTCACTTCTAGGTTGCTTCTTTCCTCAATCGGTTTCCATTGAGCTAACCTAAGTCCCTATTTTTCTCTCCCTTCCTTTTCCGAAAGGCCCCCGGACACGGAGAGCTACCAGAACAGCAAAAGCGACGGCTACCAGAACAACAGCGTGGATCAGAGTTTTTGGGAGACATTCGGCAACTCCGACCCACCCAAAACCCACAAGTCGCCAAGCAGCGATAGCTGGACGTACGTGGACAATTCGACGGAGAAGAAGAGCTCTGACAGCTGGGACGTTTGGGGCTCGGGCACCGTTTCCAACAACAAGAACAGTAACGGCGACAGCTGGGAGAACTGGGAGACCAACTGGGAGAACGCCGCAGGGGAAGGCAAAGCCAAAAAGACCGCCAAGAAGACCTCAAAAGAGCCCTCTTCGGCTGCCGAAGAAGAATGGGACAATCACAACTGGTAGGACTCACTCTCTCGATCGGCGTAGCAGAAGTGGGGGGCGGGAGCGGGAAATATCACCCCCCTGACGGAAGAATCTCCCCACGTAACTGGACTAACCGAACCGACACCCTTCGTGTGAGCGGGAGAACCTCTTTCAACCCCGCGCCTGCTGTTCCATTCTCTTTCCACTTCCTGTTTACAACCACCGTCGTCGTAACAACAACAACAACAAAACCAAAAACCCTGTGGGTTTGTGGATTCTTGTAATTACCATACAAAGAGCCAAGTCACCACCCGCCGCATCAGATATACGCTCGCCCGTGCCGCTGTCCTCCATGGAGTTTGCCCGACTTCCTTGAAACCCGAGAACCTCTGGAGGAAGCAAACTCCCTCCATGCCAGCCTACCATCCTAGCACATCGTTCGCATGTGACGTTTGGCATACTCGCACAACTTCTTTGTGGGTGGGAAAGTGGGGAGGGGGGACACAGGGACTTCGGCTGATGTTTTGAAGGACTTCTGATAACGTGAGGTTGGAGGTTAGGTGGGCAATTTTAGCCACGTAACTTATTGTGACTGAGATAGGATGGCTTGTAATTGAGCCAAAATAGATTATTTAAGATATTGTAGAAGATAATTGTAGATGGATCCATTTTATTTTCCTTTTTTTAAGGACACTGTCCTCTTAATAACTTTAGTTCTCTTACTTAGAAGGAAGCAAACAGCATTTCTAAAAAGCTTATTTTGTTGTTTTGATTTAAATTCCCGTTCTTAGCTTTGGCTACTTTTCAACAGGTTTGTGTCAGATTCCTCATCCTTCCTTTCTTCTCCCACCCACCCCCACACCCTTACACATTAAATTAAATCTCCTGTATTCTTTTTTCCTCCATTTAAGGTTCCACACATTCCTCAATTTTAGCACAATATACTGGATAAAAACAGTGATGGAAAAGCAGACAGGATCGGCAGCAGTTTTCAAAACGGGATATGCCAGTATTGGAAGCAAACGTTTTTTTATAACCAAACAAATAATTTGGAACTCTGCTCTTATCAAATGACGTTGATGAGAATTCCTCATTAATTTTCCAAGTTACTCCTTCCCTTCCGCTCCCCCTGTGCCCGGAAGGAAACTACTGAAAAAATAACCCGGTTACGACGTTTATCATTCTGAGCTATGCTGCATGAATTTGAGAAGGAAAAAAATAATAATAATAATCCAGTATCCTTTTCTACAAGATCTGACGTCAATTCTGTTTTTGGTGCTTGTGATCAGTAGATTTATTTTCTTCCTATAATCTATGTGTATTTAAATACTGCAGTGTTAAGACCACTAAGATACAGGAATTCTTTGAATCGTGGTATAATTGGCTGAATGAGGCTTTTTTCAGGAACCAGGGTGAAAAAAATCTGGTTTCCTTACCTAAGAAAACCTTTGCCTGGGCTTAATGAACCGTGCGATGTCTGAATGCTGGGACATCCAGATTCTCAGAATTTAGCTGAAACCGTCTGCTGTATATACTCTTGTGAGTGTGTGTGTTGTATACCAGGGCACATGGGTAAACACACAAAGATCATGAATTATATAAATAAGTTTCCTACAATTTTTATGTATTGTTCCAACATGTCAGTATCTATCTTGTGAAGAAATATGAAGTACTTGAGCTGCTTTGTGGTACTTTGTGCTTGGTTTTTTTCCCCCCGCACCCAAATTGTGAATGAAATTTCTCCTCTTCCATGGTGATTTCACTTCCCCGGTCTCCGATCCCAGTTTGCACTCCCTTTTTGGGCTTTTTAATCAGTTTTAGGTTGTCTGTGCCTCTCTTTCAAGAATACGCGTTCTTTTTCTGCCCAAACCTCTGAGATTTTGTGATCTCGTAAAAACCGCACCTTACTCCTTTTTTTTTTTTCCTTTTAAAGAATGTCTCAGCATAAAGATATCTTGACTTATTTCTTTTGCCGGTTTGTCCATTTTTCCTAGCAGCACGTGAGTTTTTAAAATTTATTTTTCTTCCATTTTCTCTTCTCTGGATTTCACTTAGAAACTTCATTGTGTATTTTGCATGGGAGCGAGGATCGGCTACTATCTTATTTCTGCTCATCTGCTCTTTTCATTCTATGTGCTGTTTTAAACCAGGGATCTGCAGCCTTGGCAACTTGTGGACTTGTGGACTTCAACTCCCAGCATTCCTCAGCCAATGTTTCCTGACTTGTGGACTTCAACTCCGAGAATTCCTGTGCTGGCTGAGGAATTCTGGGAGTTGAGGTCCACAAGTTGTCAAGTTGCACAAGGTTGCAGATATGGAATTCAAGGCAATGGTGACCACACTTGAATTCAGTGTCTCCCTTCACCTATATTTTACTTCTTCAGAGAGAATGTCTACATCTCCTAAACCAGCATTTCTCATCCTTAGCAAGTTTAAGATGGATGTGGACATCAACTCCCAGGAGAGCAGAGCTGTCTGGGGAATTCTGGGAATTGAAGTCCACCCATCTTTGCAAAGGTTAAAAAACGTTGTCCTAAACTCCTTGCGCTAAAACATATTTATTTTTAAAACAACCTTTCCCTTTGTTTTGTTTTGTTTAAGTCAAAATCCAAATACAGTAGTACCTCTAGATACGAGCTGCTCCGCATGCGAGTATTCCAAGTTACGAGCTGAGACGCGAGCAAAATTTCTGTTCCACACCCGAGCTCAAATTCGAGATACGAGCCGAGCGTCCACTAGGTGGCGCAAGAATTCCATTTTTTCCAGTTATCTCGGCATGAAAAGCCAAATCTAAACGCATTCGTTCGAGATACGAATTGATCGACATACGAGCTCGGTTCTGGCACGAATTAAACTCGTATGTCGAGGTACCATTGTAATTCCCTTTCAGACCGGAGCCTCTTTTCGTCCCTCTGTAAATCCCCTCTTCAACCTTTCCAGTTTTTAAACGAGACAACGGTACAGCTTGTCACCTTACTTAAAACTATACAGACTGAGGGATGCGAGTATCAAACAGCCAAAGGTCTCTAAAAATCACAATCTAACCTTGGTGATGAAGAAGGTAGCACCTTTTGCTGTTTGATGCTCGCATCCCTCCGTCTGTATAGTTTTAAGTAAGGTGACAAGCTCTTGTGAGTGTGTGTGTGTGTTTACCAGGGCACATGGATATACACGCAAAGATCATGAATTATTAAGAGTTTCCTACAATTTCGTCACCTTACTTCAAAGGTCATCTTAAGTTTGTCACCTTACTTAAAATTATACAGGCAGAGGGATGCGAGTATCCAACAGGAAAAGGACTCTAAAAATCATATTCTAGCCTTGGCGATGAAGAAGGTGGAACCCAATTCAGAGTTACAGCCAGAGGTGGTATTTAGCCAGATCGTACCGGTTCAGACGAACCCGTAGTGGCTTCCTGCTAGGTGCTATTCTGTCCTATTTAGGCACATTTTAAAGCCGCATGCATGCGCTATCAAAGCGCATGCGTGGAAGGCCGTCCATATTGATTTCTGACAGTCTCAAAATGGGTGAACAGTGCAGTCAGGCGGTAGGGAAAGCAAGTAGGATGCTTGGCTGCATAGCTAGAGGTATAACAAGCAGGAAGAGGGAGATTGTGATCCTGCTATATAGAGCGTTGGTGAGACCCCATTTGGAATACTGTGTTCAGTTCTGGAGACCTCACCTACAAAAAGATATTGACAAAATTGAACGGGTCCAAAGACGGGCTACAAGAATGGTGGAAGGTCTTAAGCATAAAACCTATCAGGAAAGACTTAATGAACTCCATCTGTACAGTCTGGAGGACAGAAGGGAAAGGGGGGACATGATCGAAACATTTAAATATGTTAAAGGGTTGAATAAGGTCCAGGAGGGAAGTGTTTTTAATAGGAAAGTGAACACAAGAACAAGGGGACACAATCTGAAGTTAGTTGGGGGAAAGATCAAAAGCAACATGAGAAAATATTATTTTACTGAAAGAGTAGTAGATCCTTGGAACAAATGTCCAGCAGACGTGGTTGGTAAATCCACAGTAACTGAATTTAAACATGCCTGGGATAAACATAGATCCATTGTAAGATAAAATACAGAAAATAGTATAAGGGCAGACTAGATGGACCATGAGGTCTTTTTCTGCCATCAGTCTTCTATGTTTCTATATGCATGGAAGTAGCAATTGTTTGCATTTGCGAATCGGTAGGCAAAGTAAGAATACCATACCCGGATATTCCTGACTGTTGTTTCTCCATTCTGTATCGCTGCCTCCATGAAAGAAAAGACAATTGTTCTCGTAAGAAATGCAGCCTAGCTTTCCAAGCAGTTCGTTTTCACAGCTACCTACAAGGGGAACGCTTTTATAAACAAAATCTTTTTAAAGAAATTGAGTCATTAAATAGATAAACAAGAGATCGGATTCCAAATTTAATCGTACAGGATTTCCCAAGTAGCCTCCACAATCAAGTGAGATGTATTTTTTTAAAAAAGAAAATTAATTTAATTATTGGAGAAGAGGAAAACTAAACAGGGCTTTTTGCTACTGTAATTCTACACAGTAAGAGAGCAACTAGCTGCCCTGGACTTAAGAAATCGCATGTTGTTTTTACCACTGTTGTTAGCCGCCCTGAGTCTACGGAGAGGGGCGGCATACAAATCAAATGAATGAATAAATAAATAAATAAATAAAACGAGGCCGCGAAGCCCTTCTGTATGATTGGTGATTTATATCTTCCGTTTAGTAGAGTTGATTCAGCTTCCCCTGGCCGTATGCCCTCCAAATAGTTATCTGGGCTTCGTTGGGCTGTAGCGGAAATTCAGTTTAACTCCGCCAGAAGGCATTAAATTATGGAAAGCTGCTGTAGAAGTCAGCTAAAACCAAACCCAACCTTGGGATGTTTCTTCCGAACCGTTTCTTGCACGTTGCTGAGAATGCAACCCTGTACATAGCGCTAGAGTTAATACCTTTGAGATCTCTTGTTGCTGTATCGTCTTGCTGCAGTCTCTTAAATTTCCCTAGAAAAATTCTCCCCGTCTTTTCCCCTGTCTTCCAGAGTAAGGCATTTACAGTTGTACCTCAGTTCTTGACCACAATTCGTTCCAGAAGTGTGGTCGAGAACCGATTTGGTCGAGTACCGAATTAATTTATCCCATAGGAAATAATGGAAATGGATTTAATTGGTTCCTAGCCCCTATTGACTCGCTGGGAACCAATTAAATCTATTTTCTTTATTTCCTATGGGATAAAAAAATCTGAGGAGCTCTATAAGCGCTCCAAGCTGTAGGAAGGGTGGGGGCGGCTGCAATCCTAGCAGCTTCGGGGGGCTCCTTTCCTCAGTGCTTCATCTTGTTACAGTACCTGTAGGCAGTTACACTAACTTCCTCCTTCACGGCGGCGGCTTCCCTTCGAGGAGCAACAGCGCCGGGAACATCACTTAATGAAGGGAAGCTGCTGGAGCGGCGGCAACTGCTGAGATGGCTCCGGCAGCTTCCCTTCATCACATGACGTTCCCGGCACTGTTGCTCCTTGAAGGGAAGCTTCCACCGTTGCCGCCGCCGGGAAGGAGAAAGTTAGTGCAGCTGCCTACAGACGAAGCACTGAGGAAAGGAGCCCCCCCGAAGCTGCCGGGATTGCAGCCGCCCCCAGCGGTAACATTTTGGATACTGAACAAAATTTTCTGTGGCTGTTCGGTATCCGAATATTTGTTCGGATACTGAAGGAAATTTTTGCAGAAAATTTTGTTCGGTATCCGAAATGTACGACAACCAAAGCATTCGAGAACCGAGGTACCATTGTATATGTATGGCTGTAGTAATTCCTACATGTCCCTGTGTCAGGTGACCAGTCCTCCACTTAATTGAATATCGAATGGAAGGGGACCTATTGAGCTTTTCTGTCCCTGGAAGCTAAGCAGGGTCAAACCCGAGCGATATTTGAAAGGAAGACCTGCAGGGAATATCATGGCCGTGGGCTCGATTGGTGTTCTGCCGGCGTGTCCCAACTGCCCGTAATTACAGGGCAATTAGTCCAGAAAGACACACACCACACAATAGAAGGAAAACCAAAAGTCTTTATCAACAGAAAAGCAGAAAAAACTCCCTTTTAAAATGTCAAAGGGATTTTCTGATACACACAAGGCACAGGTTAAATGCAATCCAATTTCTCACCCAGTAACTGGGAAATTGAGACCAATTCCAAAGTCCAGAAAGTCCACACACAGTCTTGAACAGGGAAACCGCAAAACCACGATCTTGACGAAACTATGAATCAGATAAATGTCCACAGGGCTAAACCAGCATGCTGCTCTTTTTATCTGTAGCACTAATTACAGCAGCCCCACCCAACCACAGATAGCCTCACTTATCTCCTGTAATAATCCTTCAGTTGTTCTCTTCTATGCATCACTCTCCGCATGCGTGGCTCTGTCATGGGTTCTTGTTCAGAATCCAGGGATGATAAGGAAGATTGATCTCCTGGGCTGTCTGCCAAACTCCCCTCTTCCCTGTCACTCACGCTTCCTTGGTCAGAGGAGACTTCGTCGGCAGATTCTATCGGGAGCAAAACAGGCCTGTGGCATGTGGATGTTTCCCCCACCTCCACCTCCACATTCCTAAGGGCAGGAGCTGGGCCAGAGCCAACCACAACGATTAGGAAATCAGAAAAGCTTTGTGGAGGCACAGAGATTGCAAACCTTTTTATTTCCCACGCTAAGGTTTCAATGAATGGAAATGGTAGGCCTCCATCTCTAGAAGATGTAGGCTATTCAAGGGTCAAAGAAAGCTCTTGAGAAATGTAACTGGATCTTAACCATCTTCCTCTTCTTGGTTGTGGGATATACGCGGTTCTTTTCCAACTGTACAATTTTTGGCGGTCCTTCGCCAGGGCTCTGTTCTTTTGTTTTTCAAAAACGGTCCTGAATCTGAGCCGACAGTGTCATCTCAAAGAGAAACTAAATAAAGTCATAGAAATGGAACCAAGCCGTTCCGAGATCCTCCTAAGTTGACTTCATGTTGCGTGGACATTTGTGTTTGCATTTTGCACAGAAATGTTAAGTTGCGTCTGCTGGAGCTTCCATGTTCTTTTTTTGGTCTGGGTTTGTCTCTAGCCTCAGCCTTGGTTAACGCATTTGGTTTGCGTGGGTATCCTGACTCTTGTTTTTTACAAATAAATCAAGGTGCAAACATAATCCAGCATACCTTCCCCTTTCTGTTTTCTCCACAACAGCCATGCGAGGTGGGTTAGGTTGAGAGACAGTGACTGGCCCAAAACCACCCAGCCGGCTTTCATGCCAAAGGTGGGATTAGAACTTGAACTCTGAGTGATTGGCCCAAAGTCACCCAATTGGTTTTCATGATAAAGGGGGTGGGGATGGGCGGGGACTGGAATTCATCGTCTCCTGGTGATTGGCCCAAATTTAGCCAGTCTGCTTTTATGCCTAAAGTGGGACTAGAACTCACCATCTCCTGGCAATTAGCCCAACGTCACCCAATCTCTCTTTATGCCTAAGGCAGGACTAGAACTCTCCATCTCCTGGTGATTGGCCCAAAGTCACCCAGTCTCAGTTTATGTCTAAGGCGGGACTAGAACTCTCTGTCTCCTGGTGATTGGCCCAAAGTCACCCAGTCTCAGTTTATGCCTAAGGCGGGACTAGAACTCTCTGTCTCCTGGTGATTGGCCTGATTGGTGATTGGCCCAAAGTCACCCAGTCTCAGTTTATGCCTAAGGCGGGACTAGAACTCTCTGTCTCCTGGTGATTGGCCCAAAGTCACCCAGTCTCAGTTTATGTCTAAGGCGGGACTAGAACTCTCTGTCTCCTGGTGATTGGCCCAAAGTCACCCAGTCTCAGTTTATGCCTAAGGCGGGACTAAAACTCTCTGCCTCCTGGTGATTGGCCTGATTGGTGATTGGCCCAAAGTCACCCAGTCTCAGTTTATGCCTAAGGCGGGACTAGAACTCTCTGTCTCCTGGTGATTGGCCGAATTTTGCATAAAGTTCATCTGAACCTGCCGAACCTGAACACCATTGGGTTCGCCCATCACTAGTCTTAAGCATAAAATGTATCAGGAAAGACTTCGTGAACTCAATCTGTATAGTCTGGAGGACAGAAGGAAAAGGGAGGACATGATCGAAACATTTCAAAGGTTCAGGAGGGAAGTGTTTTTAATAGGAAAGTGAACACAAGAACAAGGGGACACAATCTGAAGTGAGTTGGGGGAAAGATCAGAAGCAACGTGAGAAAATATTATTTGACTGAAAGAGTAGTAGATCCTTGGAACAAACTTCCAGCAGACGTGGTTGGTAAATCCACAGTAACTGAATTTAAACATGCCTGGGATAAATATATATGGCAGACTAGATGGACCAGGAGGTCTTTTTCTGCCGTCAGTCTTCTATGTTTCTATGTTCTAAAAGAAAACATCTCGCAAGTTCAAGAAATTTGATTGAAATAGCGAGACATTTTCTTATAGAATGGGCTGTCCTGGACACAATGCCGAGGAAAGCCACGAAAGTAGCGGTACAAGTGTCAGGTAGGACCAATAGTGGGCAGTAGCCGATGCAGTCCGGTGCTCCATCACGGTAGTAAATTCCGAGAGTTCCAAGACAGCTGCGTGTCCCTGTTACATGCATGCGTACCCATGCACAAGATTTGGCTTCTGCGCATGCACAGCAAGAGAAATCTTGCATGCGGACGCTCGTGTGAGCGAGATTTCGGCGATTTTTGCTGGATTTTTGCTTCTGCAAAAAAACATGTGATACATACAAAAATATAGTTTGTCGGCTATAAATAAATTATCTGCCTTGAAATGGCCCCGGGTTGGGCCTAGAGGCAAAAAGGAACTGTGACGTTCCTTCAATATACCAGGGTGATCCGACATAAAAAACATATAGCCCCTCCCTGGTACAGAGCTGAAAGGGATCAGATCTGGGGGCCTAGAGGTTAATTCTCTGCCTTACAAGGCAGAAGCTGCCGGATCAAATCCCAGTAAGGGTGTGGCTAGCTGATGAGGCCAGAATAAGGCCGATATGGTGCCATCCTAGTCTCCTTTAATATTAAAAATTCAGCAAAAAATCATGTGATACATATACATAGGTTTATATATAATAATAATATATAATATAATATAATTTGTTTTCATAGATTTTCACGGATGGGACCTCATCGAAACATCGCCAGAAATCTCTGAATCCTACACGGGAATAAACCCGAATATGCCAAGACCATCATATGATATATATATTATCAAGGGGTGTATTAATATGGGGAAAACTGACACACATTATTTTCAATAATCATTTGGTGGACTAGAGCAGTGGTCCCCAACGTTTTTTCTACCAGGGACCAGTTTCAGCAAGGCAATTTTTCTATGGCCCGGTGGGGGCGGAAAGGGGTATGGTTGGGGGCGGGATTAAGCATGGGGGTGCTGGTCCTTCCCGCCCCTCTTTCCCGCCATCGCCCTGTGGCCGGCAGAACCTGCCTCCCAAACCCTCTTGCCCGGTGGCAGGTGAAGCGCTGGAGGGAGGGGGTCAGGCCGGCCCTCCTGCCTCCCCCCCCCATCCAAAAACACAAAGGCGTGCCACGGCAGAAGCCAAAAGAGGCTTGAGCCTCTCGGTCCTTCCCGCCCCTCTGTCCCGTCCATCGCCCTGTGGCCGGCAGAACCTGCCTCCCGAGGCCTCTTTCCCAGCGGGAGATGAAGCACTGGAGGGAGGGGGCGGCGGCAGGAGGACTGGCAGCTGCTGACTCCACGGACCGGTGCAACATGCCCCGCGGCCCGGTACTGGTCCGTGGCCCGGTGGTTGGGGACCCCTGGACTAGAGAGTGCTTATTTTTTTTAAAAATATTTTTATTATTTTCAAATAAAAAGACAAAACGCTACAAACAAACATGAAAAGACCAGACAAAACACATGAGCCGGGGTGGCGCAGCAGGTAGAGTGCTGTACTGCAGGCCACTGAAGCTGATTGTAGATCTGAAGGTCAGCGGTTCAAATCTCATCACCGGCTCAAGGTTGACTCAGCCTTCCATCCTTCCGAGGTGGGTAAAATGAGGACCCGGATTGTGGGGGCAATAGCCTAGCTCTGTTAAAAAGTGCTATTGCTAACATGTTGTAAGCCGCCCTGAGTCTAAGGAGAAGGGCGGCATAAAAATCGAATAAATAAATAAATAAATAAATAAATAAATAAATAAATAACATAAAAGGAAGCTACAATTGCTCCGCTCAGGATAGAAGTCTTCTTAATACAAAAAGGAAAAACTATTTTAAGTTAGATCAATTCAGAGAAATAAACTCATCTATTACAAAACTCTATCTAAGAACATTCCAGTATAATACATTTAACTATTATTTTAACATCATTAAACAATGTGATATCATTAAGCATTTTTTTTTGTTCCACCAAATATAGACCCTCTGCCAAATTTTATAAAATTCTGATTCTTCTTGATTGTTCAACCACCTTGTCATCATGTCTAACTGCACATTCTATAATTTTCCTGAATACCTCCTCTTCTTTAAGTAACTAATTGGCGAATGAACAGAAATATTTTACGAGACCCCCAATATGCAGAATGGATAGAAAGAGAATTAGAAACCTTTGTTTAGAATAAATAAAAATGCAGAAACAACCCCACAAAATTTATGGGATACAACTAAGGCCTATATTTGGGGTTGGACAATTTCTTTTAAGGCAAAAAAATAAATAAAGAGAAAAAGAAATAATAGCAACAATTAGAGAAAGAGTTAAAAGACCTAGAATTAGTATTACAAAGTGCTCATTTTTAATTGTAGGAAGGCAGTTAAAAAAAAGTAATGATCCTGAGTAAGTTGTGAGATAAGATCCAGTGTGAAATAAATGCAATCAAAATATCCAGAGTTGACATTTTAGTAATATTCTGTTTTGAGCGTCTACCACAAAGAAGAGGGGATGACGTAATTTCCAAAGCACCTGAAGGCAGAACATGAAATAATCAATGGAAACTAATGAAGGAGAGAAGCAATCTACAATGCAGGAGGATTTTCCTAACAGTGAGAACAATGAACAACCTCCCTCCAGAAGTGGTGGATGCTACGTCATTGAAGGGTTTTAAGAACGAGACTGAACTGCCATTTGTCTGGAATGAAATCAAACTTTGTTTTCCCTCTGGCCACAAGAGGGCGTCTCTTTACCATCCTAATGCTTCCCCTTGGCTATTTTTTAATTTATTTAATTTATTTTGTCAAACAATTATAGGGTGGTAATTTGTACAAATAAAACATTAGATAAGTAATGATAAAAAGAAAGAAAAGAAGACAGTAGGACAGGGAGGGTAGGCACAATGGTGTGCTTATACACGCCCCTTACAGACCTCTTAGAAAGGGGGAGAGGTCAATTGTGGTCTTCTTTAATATATATTTTAGATTATAACTTTCAAGGCCCTTCTGTGCCATCTGAGTAAAACTTATATTAACCTATCATCCACCATGATTTTATATATATAAATATTTTATATTTTGTCACGGGTGGGACCTCATCGAAACATCACCAGAAATCTCTGAATCCTACACGGGAAGAAATATGCCAAGACCGTCATATAATATATAATATATATATTATCAAGGGGTGTCTTAAGGTGGGGGGAAACAGGGTAAAGTGTGTGTGTGTGTGTGTGTGTGTGGAATCATACATTGTTTTACATGTATCTTTACTTTTATGAATACAAGGAGGCCAACCAGTTATGTGGGATAAGCCAATCCTGTTAAAATGAGACTGAGAATAAAATCGTGGATGATAGGATAATATAAGTTTTACTCAAATGGCACAGAAGGGCCTTGACAGTTATAATCTATCTATCTATCTATCTATCTATCTATCTATCTATCTATCTATCTATCTATCTATCTCTAT
>NC_091952.1:9557497-9577497 GCF_031021105.1 Erythrolamprus reginae | reverse complement strand
CAAGTAAGTAAGTTAAGTAAGTAAGTAAGTAAGTCCACCCTTCAATGTTTAGAAGATACATGGAGTTTTTGATGCTCTCAGAGCTTGGTTATTTGTAGACATTTTGCTATCTGAGTAGGTAACAGCATCAGCGATAGTGTATGTGGGGTTGTGCTCCTTATTTATATGCAGTAGCTTACTCTGCCAGTGTTGGTAGGAAGTTGTTGGGGTTTTTTAACTTGATTTGGCTGTTGTTTACTGCTTGATGTTTGCCTGAGTTGGTATTTCTATCTACAGACACATAGAGATAAGTAACATTTGCACACCATTCAGAACAGCTAGGAAAAGGAGGTTTAGGGGAACATCAGCAAGTGGATTTTCATCAGGTGCATGAGTGGAGTGGAATGAAATGGAATAGAATTAGAATAGAATAGAATAGAATAGAATAGAAGACAAGGAGAGGAGGAGGAGAGGAGAGAGAAGAGAGGAGAGGGGAGGAGAAGGGAAGGGAAGAGAAGAGAAGATTTGTGTCCTCACCATAGTTCCCTCTAAGCTGAGCAGTGAGCAATCGCTCACTTAAAAATCATCATCAACTCAGAGTTTTCCAAACCTGCCCAGAAGCCGAGAGGGAACGAGTGAGAGGGAAGGAGAGAGAGAGGAAGAGAGGAAGAGAGAGAAACAGATAGAAAAAAGAGAGGAAGGAAAAGAGAAAAAGAATGGGAGTAAGGAAGAGAGAAAGAAAATCAAAATCTAGTTTGAAACTAGCTCAACTATTTAAGTGGCATTTTGATATTGATAGAGTTGCCCTATTATGAGCTCACTGTTATAGACACACAGTACAGTATTTTATTTTGAAATTCTCTGAGGCAAAACAGGGTGGGTTTTTTATTTGTTTGTTTGTTTGTTTGTTTGTTTGTTTGTTTATTATTTCTGTGCCGCCCAGTCCCGAAGGGACTGCCACTCAGACACTATATTTTTCCGCCCACCCCCCAAAAAAATTAGAGGGAACACTGGTCCTCACTGTCAGGAAATTTCTTCGTAGTTCTAAGTTGCTTCTCTCCTTGATTAGTTTCCATCCATTACTTCTTGTCCTACCCTCAGGTGCTTTGGAGAATAGCTGGACTCCTTCTTCTCTTGACAACCCCTGAAATATTGGAACATTGCTATTATTATTATTATTATTATTATTATTATTATTATTATTATTATTATTATTATTATTTAGATTTGTATGCCGCCCCTCTCCACAGACTCGGGGCGGCTCACAGCAATCATAAGAACAATATATAGTAACAAATCTAATATTAAAATCTAAAATAACAATTTTACATTAAAAAGCCTAAAAACCCCAGTATATAAAAAACATACACACAAACGTATCATACAGAAAACTATATAGGCAAGGGGGAGATGTCTTGGTTCCCCCATGCCTGACGGCAGAGGTGGGTTTTAAGAAGTTTACGAAAGGCAAGGAGGGTGGGGGCAGTCCTAATCTCTGGGGGGAGCTGGTTCCAGAGGGTCGGGGCCGCCACAGAGAAGGCTCTTCCGCTGGGTACCGCCAGCCAACACTGTTTAGTCGACAGGACCCGGAGAAGGCCAATTCTGTGGGACCTAACCGGCCGCTGGGATTTGTGCGTCAGTAGGCGGTCTCGGAGGTATTCTGGTCCAATGCCATGTAGGGCTTTATAGGTCATAACCAAACCTTTGAATTGTGACCGGAAACTGATCGGCAGCCAATGCAGACTGCGGAGTGTTGGAGTAATATGGGCATACCTAGGGAAGCCCATGATTGCTCCCGCAGCTGCATTCTGCACGATCTGAAGTTTCCAAATACTCTTCAAAGGTAGTCCCATGTAGAGAGCGTTGCAGTAATCGAACCTCGAGGTGATGAGGGCATGAATGACTGTGAGCAATGACTCCCTGTCCAAATAGGGCCGCAACTGGTGCCCCAGGCAAACCTGGGCAAACGTCCCCCTCGTCACAGCTGAAAGATGTTTCTCTAATGTGAGCTGTGGATCGAAGAGGACACCCAAGTCTATCGTGTCACCCCTAGTGTTTCTTTTTATTAAATTAAATTTTGGGATCAATTCTGATTGTAAAACTATCTGTATCAAACAGTGAGCTCCAACATGTTCCAACGCAACTGTTCCCAGCTTGTCCTTTTCCTTCAAGGGGAATCTACCCTTCCTTGACCCTCATCTCTAGTGGCTTCCAGCTAAGGCGGAGCAGCCTTTGAAGGCAAAGAGTCTGGAGCAGTTCCACCTCTCTGCCTAGGGACGGCCTTTTCCTCCCACCCTCTCGGTCTTCCTTCCACCCTTCCAGGCAAAGTAAGCAGCCTGCCTCTTATCTCCTGTTAAAAGTGCTAACAAGATGTTTCTGGCACTGCGCCCTGGTCTGCCCAGGAAGGCAAACACACTGGTGGAAAGCCAGCCATAGCTGCCTTGTGGCTTTGCAACACACAGCTGTCTCTCTCTCTCTCTCTCTTCACCGGAGCCTGTGAGTTTTACCGACAGTCTACGATGGACAACTTGAGCAACATCTTCAAGCAGAAGGCCACTGAGCAGCAACACAAAGCAGAGGTCATGATTGCAGGAGAACAGCTCAGGTATGTATGTATGTATGTATGTATGTATGTATGTATGTATGTATGTACGTATGTATGTATGTATGTATGTATTTAATTTATGTATGTATTTATTTATTTGTTTGTTTGTTTTTATGTATTTATTTGTTTGTTTGTTTGTTTGTTTATTTAATTAATTAACTTATTATTAGAATTGAAAGGGACCTTGCAGGTCATCAAGTCCAACCCCCCAGCTCAAGCCAGATGGCAGTCCAATTTTCTTTTGAATGTGTCGAGGGATGGGTTGTTCCCAAACTCTGCTGGCAGGCTGTTCCACTGATTGATCGCTTTCATCGTCAGAAAGTTCTTCCTTATTTCTAGGTTTGTTTATTTGTTTGTTTGTTTGTTTGTTTATTTATTTATTGATTGATTGGATTTGTATGCCGCCCCTCTCCGCAGACTCGGGGCGGCTAACAACAATAATAAAAACAGCATGTAAATCCAATACTACAACAACTAAAAACCCCTTATTTTAAAACCAATCATACCTACAAACAAACATACCATGCATAAATTGTAAAGGCCTAGGGGGAAAGAGTGTCTCAGTTCCCCCATGCCTGATGGCAGAGGTGGGTTTTAAGGAGCTAACCAAAGGCGAGGAAGGTGGAATTTCTCCTTGGTTAAATCTCTCCTTGGTCAGTTCCCATCCGTTGCTCCTGGTCTGGCCCTCTGGTGCCCTGGAAAATAGTGTGACCCCCCTCCTCTCTGTGGCAACCTCTCAAATATCTGTAGACTGCTATCATGTCCCTTCTGGCCCTCCTTTTTGCTATGCCATGCCCAGTTCCAGCAACCTCTCTTCGTATGTCTTGGTTTCCAGTCCCTTTATCATTTTAGTTGCTCTTTTCTGTACTTTGTCTAGAGTTTCAATGTCCTTTTTGTAGCAGGGTGATTGTGTTGGCTTTTTTAGCTGCCACTGCAAACATTGCTGGCTCATATTTAGTTGGTTATCCACCAAAATTCCAAGATCTCTTTCACAGTCGCTGCTGTTAAGTGTGGTTTCTTCCAATTTGTATGCGTGTCTGAGGCTTTTCTTAGCTAAGTGTAAGATTTTGCTTTTAGAAACATAGAAACATAGAAGGCTGACGGCAGAAAAAGACCTCATGGTCCATCTAGTCTGCCCTTATACTATTTCCTGTATTTTATTTTATCTTAGGATAGATATATGTTTATCCCAGGCATGTTTAAATTCAATTACAGTGGATTTATCTACCACATCTGCTGGAAGTTTGTTCCAAGGCTCTACTACTCTTTCAGTAAAATAATATTTTCTCATGTTGCTTTTGATCTTTCCCCCAACTAACTTCAGATTGTGTCCCCTTATTCTTGTGTTCACTTTCCTATTAAAAACACTTCCCTCCTGGACCTTATTTAACCCTTTAACATATTTAAATGTTTCGATCATGCCCCCCTTTTTCTTCTGTCCTCCAGACTATACAAATATATATAATGTTGCTTTTTTCAACATTAAATTTCATTTTGTTAGTTTCAGCCCACAGTACTAATTTATCTAGATCTTTCTGTATGTTGGATGATCAGACAGTCGTTTCTCTGAAAAGGGATGGGGTTCCCTGCTTGAGGGGGGTCAGAGTAGAAGACCTCTTAGGGTCCTTTCCAAATCCCTTTTTGTAGAGATCTCAGTTCTCCAGGTCATGGTTGTTCCAAAATAAAGTGGAAGGAAGGAAGGAAGGAAGGAAGGAAGGAAGGAAGGTGGATAGATAGATAGATAGATAGATAGATAGATAGATAGATAGATAGATAGATAGATATTTGCATGATGCTACTTTAATTGTTTACATTCAGGTCTCCGGAGAGGGGCGGCATACAAATCCAATAAATAAATAAATAAATAAATTTACAAGAAGACTCAATTTTGCAAGAAATTGTGGGGATGCCAAAATGAATTTGACAATGAAAAGAGAATTTCTTTTTTTAAAAAGCAGTTTTCTTCAACTTGGTGCTCCCAAGAGCATTGGCTAACCATGCTCAGGAATGCCAGAAGTTGAATTTCCAGCATGTTTGACATTCAACTGACTGGAGAAAGCTGTTTAAAGTTTGAGTAGATTCTAAAAGTAGATCCACTCGGAGAGGGAGAGAGAAGTGTTAATAGTATTCCTAGGGCATTCCTACCTGGCATTCAGATATGCCATTGATTAAAAACAAAATCTTATCACATGCATCTTGTTCACTTATTATTTGAAAAAATAATTTTCTAAGAAAATTGTGTTTCTATAATCAATCTCAGGACGTCTGCCACATGAAGCACTTAGCTCTGAGTTCAAGTGTCTTGCAGGATAGGGGACTCTACTTACAAACTTTTCTAGATAAGAACCACATGTTCAAGATTTTTTTGACTCTTCTCCAGAATCATTTTCCACTTACAAACCCAATCCTCCAAAACTGTAACTGGAAAAGGCAGGGAGAAGCCTCCGTGGGGCCTCTCTAGGAATCTCCTGGGAGGAAACAGGGCTGGAAAAGGCCGGGAGAAGCCTCCGTGGGGCCTCTGTAGGAATCTCCTGGGAGGAAACAGGGCCTCCACCCTCCCTGTGGTTTTCCCCATCGCACACATTATTTGCTTTTACATTGATTCCTATGGGAAAAAATTGCTTCTTACAAACTTTTCTACTTAAGAACCTGGTCACGGAACAAATTAAGTTCGTAAGTAGAGGTACCACTGTACTGCTTTATACTGCACTGGTGAAACCACACCTGGAACACTGCATCCAGTTCTGATCACCATGCTACAAAAATGCTGAGACCTTAGAAAGAGTGCAGAAAAGAACAGCAAAAGATGATTAGGGGTTTTGAGGCTAAATCAGTCATTTGTGACCCTTTTTTTCCCCCTCGGGTGCCGAAAGAGTGTGCACATGCACTATCGCGCCCACACTCACAATTCAATGCCTGGGGAGGGCGAAAACAACTTCCACGGCCCCCCGGAGGTCCTCTGGAGGCTGGAAATGACCTGTTTCCCAACTTCTGGTGGGCCCAGTAGGCTTGTGTTTCTACCTCCTCAGGTTCCAAAGGCCTCCCTGGAGCCAGGGGAGGGTAAAATGCTTTTCCCTCATCCCCCCGGAGGCTTTCTGGAAACCAAAAACACCCTCCCAGAGCCTCTGTGCGAGCCCAAAACCAGCTGGCTGGCACACACATGTACATTGGAGCTGAGTTAGGGTGACGGCTCATGTGCCAGCAGATATGGCTCTGCGTGCCACCTGTGGCACCATGTCATAGGTTCATTCATTCATTCATTCATTCATTCATTCACTCATTCACAAATTCATTCATTCACTCACTCACTCACTCACTCACTCACTCACTCACTCACTAATTCATTCGACTTCTATGCCACCCAATCCCGAAGGACTCAGGGCAGCTTACAAAGTAATATAATACAAATACAAAAGGATACAGAGCAATATGAAGAAGTCAAATATAATATTCTCCTATATCTCCTATTCCTTTCTTCTATTCCTATATCTCTTCTTCTATTCTTTCATTGATATGTTCTATTACTATATCTTCTTTTCTATCCTTTCTTAGATATATTTTACTATGAGTATCTCCTCTATAACTTTCATCATGAATTTTACTATGTGTATGTATATATATATATATACCCACTAAAACTCTCATTGTGTATTGGACAAAATAAATAAATAATAAAATAAATAAATAAATAAAACTAAAAACCCCATAATAAAAACACATTTGTTATAAAAACGGTCATAACCACATGCATACACACCATTCATACATTTTGGCCATTGAAGATGTACAATTCATGGCCCAAAAGCCAGCCGGCAAAGCCAAAGTTCAGGTTGACTTGGGTAAACCATACAATGACCAGTTAAGGCGGTTCTTCTTATAGAAACATAGAAGATTGACGGCAGAAAAACACCTCCTGGTCCATCTAGTCTGCCCTTATACTATTTTCTGTATTTTATCTTAGGATGGATATATGTTTATCCCAGGCATGTTTAAATTCAGTTACTGTGGATTTACCAACCACGTCTGCTGGAAGTTTGTTCCAAGCATCTACTACTCTTTCAGTAAAATAATATTTTCTCACGTTGCTTTTGATCTTTCCCTCAACTAACTTCAGATTGTGTCCCCTTGTTCTTGTGTTCACTTTCCTATTAAAAACACTTCCCTCCTGAACCTTATTTAACCCTTTTAACATATTTAAATGTTTCGATCACGTCCCCCCTTTCCCTTCTGTCCTCCAGACTATACAGATGGAGTTAATTAAGTCTTTTCTGATATGTTTTATGCTTAAGACCTTCCACCATTCTTGCAGCCCGTCTTTGTACCCGTTCTCAATTATTTTCTTGTATTTTCTTGTATATTTCCCCCCACACCATGAAGAAGTAAATATTTTGTTCCCCCACAACTCTCTGCCAGGACAATTGTTTGCAATATAGAATAGAATATAGTAGAATAGAATAGAATTTTATTGGCCAAGTGTGATTGGACACACAAGGAATTTGTCTTGGTGCATATGCTCTCAGCGTACATAAAATAAAATATACATTTGTCAAGAATCATGTGGTACAACACTTAATGATTGTCATAGGGGTCAAAGAAGCAATGAAGAAGCAATATTAATAAAAATCCTAGGATATAAGCAACAAGTTACAGTCATACAGTCAACATGGGAGGAAATGGGTGATAGGAATGAATATTTGGCACATTTTCGCTGAAAAAGCTCAAGCGGCTTATGATTGAGGTAATTGAGGGTGTAATGTGTTTAAATGATGCCTTATTTTATTTGACTTCATGTTGCCTGCTGCCAACATTTTTTAGACACAGTAAACATACTGATCTTTCCTCGTCTCCTACCATAGTCACAATGGAACCAAGCACTACATACGCTTCCTTGTCATATTTCCTCATCTTAGCTTCCAGGAGACTTATGTTTGTCTCATTATCTCTGTCTCTCTCCTCTTTTCTTTTCATCCCTGTTAAATATTTTTCCATGGTGTCTCTTAAAGGTTTGCTATCTGCACTTCATATCTCCTGCTCTGTGCTGTGTGCTATTGTTCAGTGCAAAAAACCTCTACTGCCTGCAGCAAAAAAAACCCACATTCCCCAGGGTCACATGTGACCCCACTGTACCCTGTGAGTACCCAAAACCCTTCTGTTTTTCCACTATACTTTCCTTCCCCAAATCATCCATGTTTTTCTGCTTTATACAGAAAATGAGGACCCGGATCGTGGGGGCAATATGCTGGCTCTGTTAAAAAGTGCTATTGCTAACATGTTGTAAGCCGCCCTGAGTCTAAGGAGAAGGGCGGCATAAAAATTGAATGAATGAATGAATGAATGAATGAATGAATGAATAAATAAATAAAATGTTACATAGAAACATAGAAGATTGGTGGCAGAAAAAGACCTCATTGTCTATATAGTCTGCCCTTCTACTATTTCCTGTATTTTATCTTAGGATGGATATATATGTTTATCCCAGGCATGTTTAAATTCAGTTACTGTGGATTTACCAACCACGTCTGCTGGAAGTTTGTTCCAAGCATCTGCTGCTCTTTCAGTAAAATAATATTTCCTCACGTTGCTTCTGATCTTTCCCCCAACTAACCTCAGATTGTGCCCCCTTGTTCTTGTGTTCACTTTTCTCTTAAAAACACTTCCCTCTAGAACCTTATTTAACCCTTTAACATATTTAAATGTTTCAATTATGTCCCCCCTATTCCTTCTGTCCTCCAGACTATACAGATTGAGTTCATGAAGTCTTTCCTGATACATTTTATGCTTAAGACCTTCCACCATTTTTGTAGCCCGTCTTTGGACTCATTCAATTTTATCAATACCAATATATGTTTTTATTTTTATTTTTTAGAGTTGGAAGGGACCATGCGGGTCATCAAGTCCAACCCCCTGCCTAAGCAGGAACCCTATAGCATCCCAGCCAAATGGCAGTCCAATTTCCTCTTATTGGTATTTTCGGCCCACCATAAATGTTAAGTGTTTTTCTCTAATCAAAAAAGTTCATTTAGAAGTTCCATCATCTTCATACCTTGTAGAGAGCGTCTACCAGCTATTTAATTCTGAACAACTATTTAATTCTGAACAAGCGATGCCTCTGTGCTGGCTTTTGCAATAAAAGTCTCAAAGTCTACAAATTCAACCAGAGAGCAAACGACCCAGGCAGCCTGTTTCATGTCCTTAATGAAAGCTCCGTTTCAGATTCCAAACTTGGTGGAATTTGAAAGCTATATTTTTGGGACTAGCTGACAAAGATTCAAGGCTCCACTTTTTCTTCCAGTGAAAGATCAGAGCCAAAATCCCTGAAACTTGCATAATGGTTAGAGGAGATACTGGAAAAGAAAATTGAAAGAAAACCAGGAATATATTTTACTGGGAATAACCCATGAAAGATACGGAAGGTGTCAAATTTACTTAATTCTGCATATAAGAACTGCGGCAACATTAATTTTTGCACAACAATGGAAAAGTGAAAGCATATCAGCTGAAGATGAAGTATTAGGGGAAAAAAATATATGATCTGTGCAGAAATGGACAAATTAACAATGGAAATAAAAGATAAACATGAGTCAGAATACTACCAAAGCTGGAATAAATTCTACCTTTGGTTAGAAAGTCGGAAAAGAATTAAAATAAAATAAAGACAACTAATTAAATAGTCAACTAACTTAAATAACGGGGAAAAAAGAAAAGAGGATCGGTTAAATATAGGAATAGATTAGATTAGATTAGATTTATTGGATTTATATGCCACCCCTCTCCGCAAACTCGGGGTGGCTAAATAAAAGAGATACCGATATAAGACCTATGTACACTGCTAAAAAAAAAAGAGGGAACACTTAAACAACACAATACAAATATAAGTAAATTAAACTTCTGTGAAATCAAACTGTCCAATTAGGAAGCAACACTGATTGACCATCAATTTCACCTGCTGTAGTGCACATTCAAATTTGTACAGAACAAAGTATTCAATGAGAATATTTCATTCATTCATGACCTATAAAGCCCTTCATGGCATCGGACCAGAATATCTCCGAGACCGCCTTCTGCCACACGAATCCCAGTGACTGGTTAGGTCCCACAGAGTTGGCCTTCTCCGGGTCCCATCGACTAAGCAATGTCGTTTGGTGGGACCCAAGAGAAGAGCCTTTTCTGTGGCGGCCCCGACCCTCTGGAACCAGCTCCCCCCAGATATCAGGGTTGCCCCCACCCTCCTTGCCTTTCGCAAGCTCCTTAAAACCCACCTCTGTCGTCAGGCATGGGGGAATTGAAATTTTCCCTTCCCCCTAGGCTTATAGAATTTATACATGGTATGCTTGTATGTATGAGTGGTTCTTTAAATTGGGGTTTTTTAAGATTATTTTTAATATTAGATTTGTTTACATTGTCTTTTCATTGTTGTTAGCCGCCCCGAGTCTTCGGAGAGCGGCGGCATACAAATCTAATAAATAAATAAATAAATAAATAAATAAATAAATAAATAAATAAATAAATAAATAAATAAATAAATAAATAAATAAATAAATAAATAAATAAATAAATAAATAAATAAATAAATAAATAA
Organism: Erythrolamprus reginae; assembly: GCF_031021105.1. Lineage (NCBI taxonomy): Eukaryota > Metazoa > Chordata > Lepidosauria > Squamata > Dipsadidae > Erythrolamprus > Erythrolamprus reginae. Next base: position 9,567,334 of record NC_091952.1, on the reverse strand, counting down.
ATAAATAAATAAACAAACAAACAAACAAACAAACAAACACAAACAAATAAATAAATTCAGATTTAGTATGTGTTCTATGAGTCTTCCCTTTATTTTTTGAGCAGTGTATATTTGCCACCTTGAGTTACCTATAAAGTAGTAAAGATGAGATTAAAAACCATAACTAAATAACCAACTAAACAAACAACTTCTCTTCCCAGGTCACTTTCTAATGTTCAGCAACCCACAATCGCCAAATGCACTTGGCTTTTTGAATATGCAGACTTATCTCTGTCCCCGTGGAAGCCTTGGGTTTTTTCCTCACCCCTCCTGACGTCTCCATTTTATCACTTTGCAAGTCAAGGCGTTCAGTAATAGAGGCAATAAAAATTCCTCTGACCTTAGAAGTGAGTGTACATGTTCATATCCCCGAGCAACCAGATAGGGAACGCCAGTAATCGGTGATAGCACTGATGGAAGAGAATGTCTGTAGCTCAGGGTTGAACGGTGGGGTCCTTGGTACACTCTGAGCTTGGTTGTTGGATGTGCTTCGCAAGTTTCAAGTGGGAAACTCCGAGCGTCTCAAATCAGACTAAATCCAAAAATGGACAGAACTCTATGGTAAGGAGCCACCACAGAGAAGACCACTTTCCCTTGGTCCTGCCAGATGACAAATTCCTTGTGTGACCAATCACACTTGGCCAATAAAGAATTCTATTCTATTCTATTCTATATTCTATTATATTCAGAATTCTATTTTATTACCTAATTCTGTTCTATATTCCATTCCATTCCATTCTATTCTGTATTCTATTATATTCAGAATGCTATTCTGTTCTGTTCTATTCTATTCTATTGGGAATTCTATTCTATTCTATTCCTTAATTCTATTCTATATTCTATTCTATTCAGAATTCTATTTTATTCCTTAATTCTGTTCTATATTCCATTCCATTCCATTCTATTCTATATTCTATTATATTCAGAATGCTATTCTGTTCTGTTCTATTCTATTCTATTTGGAATTCTATTATATTCTATTCCTTAATTCTATTCTATATTCTATTCTATTCTATTCAGAATTCTATTATATTCCTTAATTCTGTTCTATATTCCATTCCATTCCATTCTATTCTATTCTAACATTCTTCCTTGATGTTGGGCACCCTCAATTTATCCTGCCTTTTGGCTCTGGAAGGTCAAAGGTTGATGTAATCGGGGAGAGGTAGTCCATCAAATTACCTGTCCCCAAACCTTTCTCTTTGGCTTTGAACGGAGCCCACAAATCTATAACAGCTGCCTCCTATTGAAGCCAAAGGTGTTAATGCGATGCAGCATATCCCAATTCATATGTTTCAGGGCCACTAAATTGTAGGGATCCCTAAAGCCATCCACTGTCCCACTGTTGATCCCGCATGCCCTATTCTTTCAGTTGAAGATAAAGCCACAAATGATTCTGATAAGGAATTGCCAGCTGTAAAAAGGTCACCTCTTGTTTAAGGACAGGTGTCTTAGCCAAGCTTATCTTCCTGATTGGGGCACGGTGCGAAAAGCTGTGCCAGTATTGCTTGCGTATGTAGCCAAACAAAAATGGATTTAGTTTGTTCCCCGAGCCCTGCTTGGGAACAACAAAAGAGATCGTACAAAGGCAGGGGTGAAATTCAAACATTTTCCCTGCTGGTTCTGTGGGCGTGGCTTAAATGGGTGTGGCAGGGGAAGGAGGTAGTATTTGCTGTTTTTCCGAACTACTGTATTGCTCGGAGTATAAGACGCACCGGAGTATAAGACACACCTTAGTTTTTTTGGGAGGAAAATAGGGAAAAATATCTGCCTACAAGATATTCATCTGGCTAGCGTCCTTAGTCTGGTCAGCTTCCGCACATTATTTTATCCCCTGGTTAGGGATTTTTTTTGAAAAAACCTTATTTAGAGAGAGTAACAACGAAAAAGCTTGCAAGCCAGTAAGAGCTGGGAACATCGTTAGCACCTGCTTAGGGCTAGAAAGAAACTTACTCAGAGTAAGTTAGAGTAATGAAACAAACCCTGCAAAGACTTAGGGCTTGGAAAACATTCTTTTCAAAGAGAAACAATGAAAGAGCCTGCAAGGTAAGAGCTAGGAAGATCCTTAGCAGTTAGTCAGGGCTGAAAAAACCCCTTTGAAAAAAGCTACATTCAGAGTATAAGATGCATCCAAATTTTTAGCTTCTTTTAGGGAGGAAAATGGTGCGTCTTATACTCTGAAAAATACGGTACTCAAAATTTCCACTATCGGTTTCTCCAGAACCTGTCAGAACCTCCTGAATTTCACTAACCCCTGTACAAAAGTGATAACAGAATAACATTCCACCTAAACATTGAAAATGGTTTATACCAAGGTTTTGCTTAAAAAAAGGGCTTTATTTGGTTTTTTAAAAAAACATACAAAAACATAGGACAAACAAACAGAAAATAGAATAGAATAGAACAGAATTGAACAGAATTGAATAGAAATTGGGTGTTGGGTATTGTTCTGCCGGGCTCTCTGGTAGGAGCCTCCTGAAAATTCAAGGGTACAAATTTCAGACACACACACACGTTTGAAAATTCAAAACAATGTTCTTTATCACAAAATACAAAATAAACTAAGCAATCTTTTTGTATTGCAAAGAGCACTCGTCCCAAAACAACCTGGTAGTCTGTACAATTCCCTTAATCAGTCCTTAAGTACTTAGCTAGCAGCTGTGAAGAAACGTCACAGCCCTCCTTCTTCCACCAAGTGAAACACACACACACTTTGCTCTGCTTTGGTTTCAAAGTCGTGAAAAATCCACAAACTAAGTTCAGACACAGCAAGGCACGATCCTGAAGAACTGCGGTCAGATAATCTTCCACAACGGCCAAACTCACACGCTGCTATTTATATCAGCAGCACTAATTACTGGAGCCCCACCCAAACACAGGTGGCCTCTCTTATCTCCTGTAATATGTCCTCAATTGGTCTCTTCTACGCATAACTCTGCGCCTGCGTGGGTCCAAGACTTCCGCATCCGAATCGACCGAAGACAATGGAGATTGACTTCCTGGGCTGTGTGCCAAGCCCCCCTCTTCCAAGTCACTCCCACCTTCTTCTTCATCCGAGGAAACTGAACTACCTGACTCTGTCGGTAATAAAACAGGCCTATGACATGTTGAAGTTTCCCCTGCATCCACCTCCACATTCCCTGGGGCAGGAGCTGGGCGAGAGCCAACCACAACAGGTATTGGGAAGGGAATAAGGGATAGGGGATAGGGGATAGGAAATAAGATAGGATAGGATAGGATAGGGTAACAAAGTCGGAAGGGACATTGGAGGTCTTCTAGTCCAACCCTCTTCTTAAAAACTTCCAGTCTTGGAGCATTCATAACTTCTGGAGGCAAGTTATTCCACTGGTCAATGACCTTCAGTTTGACATTTTGATAAATTCAGCTGAACTCTTTTGGCTTAGATACTTTTTCTCTTTTGCCAATTCCTTCGCTTTATCTTTAACGATCTGTTGAAGTTCATTGTAAATTACCAGCAACTTTTGGTTTAAATGCGGGGTTTTTTTGAGAGAGAAAACCAGTTCTTGTCAAACCAGATTGCTTAGTTGGTCATACTTGTCCTTTGTAGGTGTACAAAGAACATTTATAGTTCCTGGTCAAGATTCCATAGAATGAAGCAAGATGTAAAAATGTGTTGTAGGGAGTTGCGGCAACTCAATATGTCTAGCTTTATTTATCTATCTATCTATCTATCTATCTATCTATCTATCTATCTATCTATTTATCATTTATTTATTTATTTATTTATTTATTTAGTCCAATACATAATACACATTGAAGATAAAGATATGTAATAATAGAAGTAAAGAAAAGAATAGAAGAAAAGATATAAAAGTATAGGTGAACATATTAGAAAGGAAGAAAAGATAAATGAGATAAGGAGAGACAATTGGACAGTGGACGGAAGGTACACTGGTGCACTTATGCACGCCCCTTACTTACCTCTAAGGAACCTGGAGAGGTCAATCGTGGATAGTCTACGGGAAAAATGTTGGGGGTTAGGGGTTGACACTACCGAGTCAGGTAATGAGTTCCACGCTTCGACAATTTTGTTGCTGAAGTCATATTTTTTACAGTCAAGTTTGGAGCGGTTAATATTAAGTTTGAATCTGTTGCGTGCTCTTGTGTTGTTGCGGTTGAAGCTGAAGTAGTCATTGACAGGTAGAATGTTGCAGCATATGATCTTGTGGGCAATACTTAGATCGTGTTTCAGGCGACGTAGTTCTAAGCTTTCTAGACCTAGGATTGATAGTCTGCTTTCATAGGGTGGACAAAAATAGAGACTTGTTTGGGGAAAAAAAATGTTAAAGCAACGTATAGATTATAAAGCAGAAATATTTTTCCTAGGCATAATAGTTGAAAAGTATGATAAAGGCAATCTATACTTAATATTACATGTTTCGACAGCAGCAAGAATTGTATTTGTACAGTACTGGAAAAATGAGGAAATATAGAGGATGTAATTAATGGAGTTTTTTTTAAGATTGCGCAAAAACAAACAGATTGACACTAAAAATAAAAGAAAAAGAAGATAGAGTATTATTTTATAACAATAGTACAGTACTTGTTTTATAAATAAGAATGCAGCTGCGAGAGCAATCATAGGCTTCCCTAAATATGCCCATGTCACACCAACACTCCGCAGTCTGCATTGGTTGCCGATCAGTTTCTGGTCACAATTCAAAGTGTTGGCTATGACCTATAAAGCCCTTCATGGCACTGGGCCAGTTTATCTTAGGGACCGCCTTCTGCAGCACGAATCCCAGCGACCAGTTAGGTCCCACAGAGTGGGCCTTCTCCAGGTCCCGTCAACTAAACAATGTCGGTTGGTGGGGCCCAGGGGAAGAGCCTTCTCTGTGGCGGCCCCGACCCTCTGGAACAACTCCCCCCAGATATTAGAAACCCCCCACCCTCAAAACCCAATTCTGCCATCAGGCATGGGGGAATTAAGAAATTCTTTCCCCCTAGGCTTCTACAATTTATGCATGGTATGTTTGTATGTATGATTGGTTTTATAACAAGGGTTTTTAACTGTTGTAATATTGGATTTTTACATTCTCTTTTTTGTCACTGTTGTTAGCTGCCCTGAGTCTGGGGAGAGGTGCTGCATACAAATCCAATCAATCAATCAATCAATCAATCAATCAATCAATACATACATACATACTTACATAAATAAATAGACAAACAAACAAACAAACAAACAAATAAATAAATCTGATTCCAGAGGGCTGGGGCCCCTACAGAGAAGGCTCTTCCCCTAGGCCCCGCCATATGTACATACACAGGCACACAAAAATATACTTTATCTACTATATAAAGTATATGTACACATACACACACGCACACACGCATACAGGAGTCCATCACTACACATTACTGTTGTAGAGGATTAAATTCGGAGTCAGAAATATCAAAATGAGATCTTAGCCCACTATAATGAGAAACCTCTGAGTTTTACTGAGGCGTCGGTCTTTGTTTAAACCAAAACAGAATTTGGAAGAAAAAAAATGGCCTTGGAGAAACTTGGTGGAATCAGATACGGCCTGATTTATTTTTGTTTAATGTTCTCAGCCGATGTCAGGGCTGTTCTTGCATCCTCGGAGAGACCTTGACAAGGCAAAGCCATCGCTTGGGACGTTCTGGGCCTCAGGCCAAGTTTTGGAGGAGAGCCTGTTCCCTCGAGATGCTCACCTTCCATTGTTTATAGGTTTCACCCGGGATTCTGGGGCCATAAATCTGGAGAGTTCAGGGTTAGGTGGCCTAGTTCAGGTTTCACTTAAACTTTGCTTCGTGGTAGAATTTCAAAACCAACAGTTCACTCTTCTCCATCAGTAATGGGCTGGTGGGTTTTTCATTTTTTTTTCACTCATTCATTCATTCGTTCGTTCATCCATCCATCCATCCATATCCCCCCTTTATTATTTTTATCAATAACTCAGCAAACATATCCAGCACACATACATTCTTCCTCCTATATTTCTCACAATAACAAACCTGTCGTATGTCTTGGATTAAGAAAGAGAGTGACTAGCCCTTCCTTCCTTCCTTCCTTCCTTCCTTCCTTCCTTCCTTCCTTCCTTCCTCCCTCCCTCCCACCCTTCCTGCCTTCGTTCCTCCCTTCCTTCGTTCCTCCCTTCCTTCGTTCCTCTGTTCCTTCATTCCTTCCTTCATTCCTCCCTCCCTTCCTTCATTCACTCCTTTGTTCGTTCCTTCCTTCCTTCGTTCCTCCCTCCCTCCCTTCCTTCCATCCATCTGTCCGTCCATCCATCCGTCCTTACTTGTGGTTAGAATGCAGTACAGTGATCTCCCGATCATTGCGAGGGTTCCGTTCCAGGACCCCTAGCAATGATCGGGTTTTCGCGAAGTAGCGCTGCGGAAGTAAAAACACCATCTGCGCATGTGCAGATGGTGTTTTTACTTCCGCAGCGCTAGCGAGGAGCCGAAGATTGGGGTTCCTGGGAAGGGGACTCAGCTGGGAAGCGGCGCGGCTGTTTTAAAACGCCGCCGCCGGCATGGGGGGCTTGCCAGCACCCCCCGGACCCCCAACCTGGGTTTGGGGGGCTGCTAGGAAGCCCCCCATGCCGGCGGCGATGTTTTAAAACAGCCGCGCGGCTTCCCAATGAGTCCCGAAGACAAACGCGGAAGTTCGCCTTTGACGTTTGTCTTCGGGACTCATTGGGAAGCCGCGCGGCTGTTTTAAAACGTCGCCGCCGGCATGGGGGCTTGCCAGCACCCCCCAGGACCCCCCAACCCGGGTTTGGGGGACACATGTCACACAACATACATAGAGAACCAGTTTGCTGGAACTCGGCCAGCCCAGCCTAGCCGCTTCCCCAGAAGCAACAGGCGGCCTAAAAACCTTCCCTTAGCCGCGCCAGCGAAGCTACTACGGCTGGGCTCCTCCGGACCCGCCTCCAGCGAGGGCTATGATGAGGGGGCTGCCCTCCCCATGGCATTACGGCACCCCCCCTCCTCAAAGAAAAGACTCGGCCCGCCCCCCCTCCTTAAACCTAAAGCGGAGCGGTCTATCCTGCTAATATGGCTGGGAAGGGCTGGGAACCTTCCCACCACCACAATTAGTCTCCCAGCCTTAAGGGAAAGAGAGGGGGCTCCCCCTCCCTCCTGGAAATGACCCCCCCCACTTCCTCCCCCCATAAGAGTACTGTAACAATCACAGCAACCGGGGCTGGCAAATCGCCTCACCAGCAGCAGCGGCAGCAGCCGGCGGGAACAAAAGCAAACGCGGGGCGATGAGAAGGCTCGCCCCGGGCGGAGCTTCTGCATTCCGAGCAGCAGAGGAGGAGGAGGAGAAGGCGGCGATGGTGCCCCCCCGCTCCCTGGAGCCCTTGCTGTCCTCCCTTTCCCCCAACGGAGCTGTGGAGTTCCTGCACCTCAGGGCGCGAGAGCAGCGGGCAAAATTGCTTAGCTTTGGGGCGAAGCCTCGGATTGCCGCTGCCGCCGCCTCCTCCTCCTCCTTCTTCTCCTCTACCACCGCCCCCCCTCCCCGCTTCCTTTGCTCTGAAGTAACGGCCCAGAGAGAAAAGCTGCAGGATAAACGCGCTCAGGCGACCGTGAAAACTTAATCCTGCCCAGACACCGGGAGGGTTGATGCCAACGCTCTCCCCTCCCTTCTCCGGCCACTAGATGCTCGACGCCCGTCGGCCCAAGACGAGCTCCGGCGCGGCGATTTGCAAAGGAAGGGCAACCATGACAACCGCAGCAACAGGAGGGGGCCGTGAAAACTCCTCAATGCAAGACGGGTGCTGGGGGGGCTTCTCGCCCTCCCGCCAGCAAGAGGGGGAGCGAACGGCGTGGGCGGGCAAAGGGTGGGCGAGCGGCAGCGAGGAGTTTGCGTGGGCGGTGGGGAAACTCCTTGCTGATGCCCGCCGCTCGCCCTCCCGCCAGCAAGAGGGGGAAGACCCAGGGAAGCCGCCCAGCAGCTGATCGGCCCGGCGCCATCTACGCATGCGTGGCCATAAAAAAAGGGCACGCATGCGCAGATGGTGTTTTGACTTCCGGGTTGAAAAATCGCGATTTAACCCGTTCGCAATGATCGGGATCGCGATACCCGGGGGATCACTGTATTGCAGTCTAACTCTGTCCACAGTCCCGAGTTTGAACCTGACCTGGCAGCCTTCTGTCCTTCCAAGGGGGTTCAAATGAGGACCCAGATTGTTGGGGGCAATATGCTGATTCTGTAAACTGCTTAGAGAGGGCTGGAAAACACTGTGAAGCAGTATAATAAGTGCTATTACTATTGCCCTTCCTTCCTTCCTTCCTTCCTTCCTTCCTTCCTTCCTTCTTTCCTCCCTCCCTCCCTCCTTCCCTCCCTCCCTTCCTTCCATCCATCCTTGCTTGTGGTTAGAATGTAGTATTGCAGGTTAACTCTGCCCACAGTCATGAGTTCAAACCCGACCTGCCAGCTCAAGGTTGAGTCAGCCTTCCGTCCTTCCAAGAATGAGGACCCAGATTGTTGAGGAGGCAATTGGCTGACTCTGTAAACTGCTTAGAGAAGGCTGTAAAGCACTGTGAAGCGGTATATAAATCTAAGTGCTATTGCTATTTTTGCCTCCTAGGCTTCGTCTCCATGACGGCAAGCTCATAAAGGATCGCCGTTATCACCTCCGCACCTACCCGAATTGCTTCGTGGCCAAGGAGCTCACCGACTGGTTGATCGACCACAAAGAAGCTCCTGACCGTGAGACAGGCATCCGGTTGATGCAGAAGCTCATGGACCACGACATCCTTCACCACGGTTGGTGAGCCTCTTAATTCTGGTTACCTTGGAGGACTTTCCCCAATGACACGAAAGCGCCTTGTCCCAGGGCTTCTCTATTTATTTATTTATTTATTTATTTATTTATTTATTTATTTATTTATTTATTTATTTATTTATTTATTCATTCATTCATTCATTCATTCATTCATTCATTCATTCATTCATTCATTCATTCATTTATTTATTTATTTTTAATTTTTTTAATTTTTATTTATTTATTTATTTATTTATTTATTTATTTATCTATCTATCTATCTATCTATCTATCTATCTATCTATCTATCTATTTATTTATTTATTTATTTATTTATTTATTTATAAAGAAGTAAACATTGTGTGTGGCCCCAACTCCCTCCGATCTGGGCCCAAGTGTAATTTTAGTGTCAATATTTATTATTTTACTTCTTATAAGCTGCAAGCAAATTATTGGCTGGGGGAGGCTGTTCTGCCCACTTCCCTGGGAGTAAGTCACACTGAACTCAAAAACTCTGTTTTTTATTAGTCAGGCATAGGCTACTGTGGTTAGGGCCCTCTTTTTCTTTTCTTTTTTGCAATAACCTATTTATTTATTTATTTATTTTCTATTTATTTATTTATTAGATTTGTATGCCGACCCTCTCTGCAGACTCAGGGCGGCTAACAACAATAATTTCTATTGATTTTCTTATTTTTACTTCTTAACATTTTCAGGTAGGTCAACATCTATATATACTGCTTAAAAAAATAAAGGGAACACTCAAAGAACATGTCCTAGATCTGAATGAATGAAATATTCTCATTTAATACTTTGTTCTGTGCAAAGTTGAATGTACACAACAGCAGGTGAAATTGATTGTCCATCAATGTTGCTTCCTAAGTGGACGGTTTGATTTCATAGAAGTTTGATTTACTTGGAGTTATGTTGTGTTGTTTAAGTGTTCCCTTTATTTTTCTAAGCCTAGGATTTCAAGTCTGGTTGTGTAGGATATACTGTTGCAAGTAGAGGATTTATTATTATTTGTTTTCTGAAAAGCATA
>NC_091952.1:9389630-9557297 GCF_031021105.1 Erythrolamprus reginae | reverse complement strand
TCCAAATATGTGGGATATTTCCTCACGACTTTCTGGGGCCGAGCAGAACAGTCAACAAAAGCTTGGACCAGCAGCTCTGTGTGTATCTGAGAACTTCATGAGTGTAAACACAGAACGGAGTAAGGAATTTCTACCCTGGTGGGGCATATACTGTAGGTGGAGTGGTCAAACCCCAAATCTGAGGAACTGAAATCTTCTTTGATGGCTTTTCATTCATGGACAGGAATCAAACATTCCACAGACACCTCTGCATATTTTCAGGGCTGTAGGCAGTTAGCAAATAAAACAGTTGGCCAGTTTTACTACCTAGGTGAGGATTTAGTCAGTCAAGAATTTATTGGTAATATATACTGCTCAAAAAAAAAGGGGAAGACTCAAAGAACACATCCTAGATCTGAAAGAATGAAATATTCTCATGGAATACTTTGTTCTGTGCAAAGTTGAATGTGCAGAACGGCATGTGAAATTGATGGTCAATCAGTGTTGCTTCCTAAGTGGACAGTTTGATTTCACCGAAGTTTGATTGACTTGGAGTTATATTGTGTTGTTTAAGTGTTCCATTTTTTTTAGATAAATATAGATATAATATATATATAAAATATATATGTTTTATACAGTGCTCTAAAAAATAAAGGGAACTCAATATAAATCCAAGTAAATCAAACTTTCCACTTAGCAAACAAACATTCAACTACCCAGACATCAACTGGAAAACTAACTCAGCACCAAGCGGAAAGTCTGCCAAATTTCTTTCCAGTCTAGCTGACAACTTTCTAACCCAAAAAGTTGAAACAGGAACCAGAGGGAATGCTATATTAGACCTAATACTAACAAACAGGGAAGAAACAATAGAGGGAGCAGAAGAAGAAGGGAAACTGGGAGAGAGCGACCACGTCATCCTCAAATTCAACATAGTGCAATCACTAGCTACTATACCCAACACCACTACAGTCCCAGACTTCAGAAAAGTGGACTTTAACAAGCTCAGAGCGAACCTTGAACAATGCCCCTGGAACGAACTCTTAGAAGTAAAAACCACTCAGGAAGCCTGGGTGATCCTAAAAATCATAGACGCCCAAAACAACGCAATCCCCATGAAAAGGAAAAACAGGAAAACCAAAACTAAACCTGCATGGCTAAACAAAGCCCTCGCAGATGACATAAAAGGAAAAAAAGCTAAGTACAAACAATGGAAAGAAGGACTCATAACCAAAGCGGAATATCAGCAAACAGCCAGTTCCTGCAAACAAAAAATAAAAACAGCAAAGGCACAATATGAACAACACCTTGACAACAAAAAAAGATTCTTCCAACACATCAACAATAAGAAGAAAATCAAAGAAACAATCGTCACACTAAAAAATGAAGAGGGTAGAGAAATCACAGACAGCAATGACCAAGCACAGCTACTCAACGCCTACTTTGCATCAGTCTTCACACAAAAGGGAACCTCCCTCCAACCAATCTGCAATTTAACTGCAACAAACTGCCCCAGAACCGAACTCAACATAGACAAAAGCACAGTGAGGGACTACCTGAGGGAACTCAACGAATACAAATCACCAGGGCCAGACGGACTTCACCCCAAAGTCCTAAAAGAATTGGCAGACACCATAGCGGAACCACTCCTCCTCATCTACCAAATATCCTGGATCACTGGAGACCTACCGGAAGACTGGAAGCGAGCTGACGTAGTCCCCATCCACAAAAAAGGCAAAAAGACCGACCCAGGTAACTACAGACCAATCAGTCTGACCTCTATACCTGGAAAAATACTGGAGAAAATAATCAAAAAACAACTTACCCACTTCCTAGAAACAAACAAGATCATATCCAATAGCCAGCACGGATTCATCAGAAACAAATCATGCCAAACCAATCTCATATCATTTTTCAACACCATAACCAAGTCAGTTGACCAACGCAACTCAGTGGACCTCATATACTTGGACTTCAGTAAGGCTTTCGATAAAGTCGACCACAATCTCCTAATCCACAAACTAGAAAAAATGGAGTAGATTACTACACATGTAGATGGATAAACAGTTGGCTGACCAACCGCACCCAACGAGTTGTCCTCAACGGCACCAAATCCACATGGAAAAAAGTAGACAGTGGAGTACCACAGGGCTCTGTCCTGGGTCCTGTACTCTTTAACATCTTCATCAACGACCTGGACGAGGGAATAAAAAGGGAACTAATAAAATTTGCAGATGACACCAAGCTGGCGGGGGTAGCCAACACCCTTGAGGACAGGCTCAGAGTACAAGAAGACCTAGACAGACTATCACAGTGGGCCCATACCAACAAAATGAGGTTCAACACCGACAAATGCAGAGTCCTCCACCTCAGCAAAAAGAACCCTAGACATACATACAGCCTGGGAGATACCCCACTCAGCAGTAATGACTGCGAAAGAGATCTTGGAGTCTTGGTGGACAATCAACTAAACATGAGTCAGCAATGTGCAGCAGCAACCAAAAAAGCCAACTCAATCCTAAGCTGCATCAACAGAGGAATACGCTCCAAGACCAGGGAAGTATTAATACCACTCTACTATGCCCTGGTCAGACCCCACCTGGAGTACTGCATCCAATTTTGGTCACTACAAAAAAGACATCGAAACTCTGGAGAAGGTGCAAAAAAGAGCAACCAAAATGATTAGGGGACTCGAAACCAAGACTTACGAAGAGAGATTGAGAGAACTGGGCATGGACAGCCTAGAAAAAAGAAGGTCTAGAGGGGACATGATAGCAGTTTACAGATACTTGAGGGGTTGCCACAGTGAGGAGGGGATATCTTTATTCCCCAGGGCACCAGAGGGCCGGACGAGGAACAATGGTTGGAAGCTGACCAAGGAAAGATTCAACCTGGAAATAAGGAAGAACTTCCTGATGGTCAGAGCGATCAACCAATGGAACTGCCTGCCAGGGGAGGTGGTGAACTCCCCAACTCTGGACACCTTCAAGAGGAGATTGGACTTCCATTTGGCTGGGGTGCTGTAGGGTTTCCTGCTCAGGCAGGGGGTTGGACTCGATGACCTAACGGTCCCTTTCAACTCTATTAATAAAATAAAATAAATATATATATATGTGTGGCTGGGCAGATTTTGGCCACATATATTGGACAAACTAACAGGAGAGTAAATGCACGTGTTGCAGAACATAAGAATGCATTAAGAAAAAAAGAAAAAACTTCCTCCCTTTTCCAACACTTCAAAACTACAGGACATGAAATTGATTTTGACAGAACTAAATTAATTTTCAAAACAGAACACTACAGCAAAAGAATAATCATGGAAGCCATCGAGATAGAAAAACATCCCCAAAATATGAACAAGCATGTCTACCAGACATCTGGAAACCAGCCCTCATTAAGAAATGTATCCCAGCCATACAAACTGAAACCAGACTCAGAACACACATTGCAAAACAAATAAGTTGCCTGCAAGCTCCAACTACTCAGGATATCACCCCTAATCCACAATCATTAACTAATCAGCATACCTCAGCTACATCAACAACCCCAGGTGTTACCCCACTGACTCACCCAGAGGTTTCTACACAACAGGCAATTGCTGAGCCATCAAACCACACCCAGCCACCAGTATTTATAGAGGGAAGGCAGCTCAGGTCTCGCTGTGTTCACCCTAGAACAAGGACAGAAGCACCAGCCTGAAGATGACGAGTGGGACCTTGTCGAAACGTCGCCAGAAATTTCTGAATCGTACACAGGAGCTAGCCATACCCTCACTGAGACCTGAACTTGCAGCCTTTGCCTTTAGAGAATTAACCTCTAGGTTACAGTATCCAATCCCTTCAGCTCTGTATCAGGGAAGGGTTACATGTTTTTTGTGTCGAATCACCCTGGTATATTGAAGGAGCATCACAGCTTCCTTTTTGCCTCTCAGCCCAACCCAGGGCCATTTCCAAGGCTGTTAATTTATTCATAGCCGACAAACTATATTCTGCATATGTACATGCAAACATATAACATATATAAAAATATATAAAATATAACTTTCACCAGACCAATCCTTGAATCGGGACCGCCTCCTGCCGCACGAATCCCAGCGACCGGTTAGGTCCCACAGAGTCGGCCTTCTTCGGGTCCCGTCGACTAAACAATGTCGTCTGGCGGGACCCAGGGGAAGAGCCTTCTCTGTGGTGGCTCCGACCCTCTGGAACCAGCTCCCCCCTGAGATTAGGATTGCCCCCACCCTCCCTGCCTTTTGTAAACTCCTTAAGACCCACCTCTGCCGTCAGGCATGGGGGAACTAAAACACCTCCCCCTTGCCCATGTTGTTTTGTTGATTGATTGACTGTGTGCCTGTTTTTTATATATATTGGGATTGTTTTATGAAATTACTAATTTTAAATTGTAATTAGATTGGTGGGCATTGGATTTGTTATTATGTACTGTTTTTTATTATTGTTGTGAGCCGCCCCGAGTTTGCGGAGAGGGGCGGCATATAAATCCAATAAATCTAATCTAATCTAATACAGTTCAGCTGTCTGGAAACCACACCCCATTTCAGACATAAACACTCTAGAAAACATCCAGAGATACTTTACTAGAAGAGCCCTCTACTCCCCCACTCACAACAGAATACCCTACGCAACTAGATTTACAATCCTAGGTTTAGAAAGCTTAAAACTACGTCGCCTTAAACACAACCTAAGTATAGCCCATAAAATCATCTGCTGCAACGTCCTTTCTGTCAACGACTACTTCAGCTTCAACCACAACAACACATGAGCACACAACAGAGACAAACTTAAAGTAAATCGCTCTAAACTCAACTGCAGGAAATACGACTTTAGTAACCGAGTAGTTGATGCATGGAACTCACTACCTCCCTCTGTGGTATCATCACCTAAACCCCCCAATTTTACCCTTAGACTATCCACGGTTGACCTCTACCAATTCCTAAGAGGTCAATAAGGGGCATAAGATGCTGCAACCTCTAGCTAAGATTCTGTGTAGTTTGGAGAACTCCCAGATCCCATAAGGGTACGTGCGTGTGTGCATGTGAGATAGTGGAGATTTTTTTGCTTCTGCGCATGCACAGAAGCACAAAAAAATTGCCGAAATCTCTCTCACACACACACAACCTCTCATGCGCATGCACAGGAGCAAAATCTCACTGGAATACACATGCACACCTATCAGAGGCCTGAAGCTGCACACACAAACACATCAGTAGCAACAGTAACGGTACCTGCTGTACCCTGAAAACCAAAATGGGTGAACAGTGCAGTCAGGCAGTAGGGAAAGCGAGTAGAATGCTTGGCTGCATAGCTAGAGGTATAACAAGCAGGAAGAGGGAGATTGTGATCCCAATGTAAAGAGAGCTGTTGAGACCACATTTGGAATACTGTGTTCAGTTCTGGAGACCTCACCTACAAAAAGATTTTGATAAAATTGAACGGGTCCAAAGATGGACTACAAGAATGGTGGAGGGTCTTAAGCATAAAACTTGCCAGGAAAGACTTAATGAACTCAATCTGTATAGTCTGGAGGACAGAAGGAAAGGGGGGACATGATTGAAATATTTAAATATATTAAAGGGTTAAATAAGGTTCAGGAGGGAAGTGTTTTTAATAGGAAAGTGAACACAAGAATAAGGGGGCACAATCTGAAGTTAGTTGGGGGAAAGATCAGAAGCAACGTGAGAAAATATTATTTTACTGAAAGAGTAGTAGATGCTTGGAACAAACGTCCAGCAGATTTGGTTCGTAAATCCACAGCAACTGAATTTAAACATGCCTGAGATAAACATATATCCATCCTAAGATAAAATATGGGAAATAGTATAAGGGAAGACTAGATGGACCATGAGGTCTTTTTCTGTCGTCAATCTTCTATGTTTCTATGTTTCTAAGACGGGTTACAAAAATGGTGGAAGATCTTAAGCATAAAACTTGTCAGGAAAGACTTCATGAACTCAATCTGTATAGTCTGGAGGACAGAAGGAAAAGGGGGGTCATGATTGAAACATTTAAATATGTTAAAGGGTTAAATAGGGTTCAGGAGAGAAATGTTTTTAATAGGACAGTGGACAAAAGAACAAGGGGGCACAACTGAGCTTAGTTGGGAGGAAAGATCAGAAGCAACGTGAGAAAATATTATTTGACTGAAAGAGGAGTAGATGCTTGGAACAAACTTCCATCAGACGTGGTTGGTAAATCCACAGGGACTTAATTTAAACATGCCTGGGATAAACATATATCCATCCTAAGATAAAATACAGGAAATATTATAAGGGCAGACTAGATGGACCGTGAAGTTTTTTTCTGCCGTCAATCTTCTATGTTTCTATGAGAAGTGCCATGTGCAAACACTTTTTCAGGTGGTAGATAAAAAGAGCAGGGACTGTGGGTGATTTAATGGACCGGCCATCTGTTCTCCAAGGGGGGAATGGGGCAGATCTCTCCCTTCTGCCTGAATTACGCAGCTCGGTAAACATTAGGTTTCATATGGCTGGCTGCCGATCTATCTCGAAATAAATGAAATACTGCTACGGGGATCAAATAGAAGTGTAATTAGTTTAGGGTTAATTATTAATACACATAGAGCCAGTTTGACAGAGCATTAGGTGTGAAACTGAGAGGTTGGGAGTTCAAGCCACACCTTGCATAACCTTGCATATATAAAAAAGAAGATAAAAATAAATTAAAGCAAAATAAAATAAACCGATTCACGGTAATCTCCGTCATATCTTTTAGTGAAAGCATTTAATATACAGGTATGCCTGCCCACCTGCCTGTCTATCTACAGTATCTACTGGTATCTGTTTCTCTATCATCTATTTATCTCAATCATATCTATCTATCTACAGTATCTATCTATCTATCTGTCTGTCTGTCTGTCTGTCTATCTAATCTATGTATATAACCTTTCTTTATATCTAATCTATCAATCAATCAATCAATCAATCTATCTATCTATTATCTGTCTGTCTGTCTAATCTATCTATCTAACCTTTCTATCTATATCTTTCTTTCTTTCTTTCTATCTAATCTACCTACCTACCTACCTACCTACCTACCTATCTATCTATCTATCTATCAATCTATCTATCTATTATCTGTCTGTCTGTCTAATCTATCTAACCTTTCCTTCTTTCTATCTAATCTACCTACCTACCTACCTGCCTACCTACCTACCTACCTACCTACCTACCTACCTACCTATCTATCTATCTATCTATCTATCTATCTATCTATCTATCTATCTATCTATCTATCTGTTTGTCTGTCTATCTATCTACACACACACACAGTCCTTGAATTATGGCCAGAATAGAGCCCAAAATTTCTGTTGCTAACATTTGTTAAGTGAGTTTGGCCCGTTTTATTACTTTTCTTGCCAGGGTTGTTAAGTGAAGCATTGCATTTGTTAAGTTAGTAACCAGGTTGTTAAGTGAATCTGGCTTCCTGCTTGGACTTTGCTTGTCAGAAGGTCACAAAAGGGGATCACGTGACCCAGGACGTTGCGACCGTCACAAATATGAGTTAGTGGCCAAGCATTGAAATTTTGATCACAAGACCACGAGGGATACTGCAACGGTCATAAGTGTTGAAAAAATGGTCATACGACGCTTTTTTTCAGTGCCGTTGTAACTTCCAACAGTCATTAAATGAACTGTTGTAAGTCGAGGACTTCCTGTATCATACCCAATGTAATTTTGCCTCTTTGTCCCTGCTGGAGGGCTGTTTTTGGGGGAGCAAATGATCAGACTTGAGCCACAAAGTTTGAAAGGAGCTCTAAGAATTGTCTTGAACACTTTTCAGTGTGTGATGAACATTCGGACTACAAGGACGCTAAGCTCCTCTATCGCTTCCGCAAGGATGATGGGACCTTCCCACTCAACAAGGAAGTCAAGGTGTTCCTGAGAGGACAGAGCCTCTACGAGACGTATGTGAGCCCCCCACCCTTCCTGGAAACCCATCAACTGCATTCCCCTGGGCTTTAATTTTGGGGGGAATTTGGAAAAAAATGGAGATAAATGGGAATTCCTTCCTTCCTTCCCTCCCTCCCACCCTCCCTTTTTTCTTTCTTACCATCTCCTCCGCTCCTTTCTTCCTCCCTCCCTCTCTCTCATCTCCTTTCTTCATCTCAATCCTTCCTTCCTTCCTTCCTTTCTTCTTTCCACCCTCCCTCCCTCTTCCCCTTTTTCTTTCTTACCATCTCCTCCCTCCATTTCTTTCTTCTTCCCTCCCTTTCTCTCTCTCTCTCTCTCTTGTTTCCTTTCTTCATCTCAATCCTTCCTTCCTTCCTTCTTCCCTCCCTGTCCTCCCACCCTCCCTTTTTTTCTTTTTTACCATCTCCTCCCTCTGTTCCTTCCTTCCTTCCTTCTTCCCTCCCTGTCCTCCCACCCTCCCTTTTTTCTTTTTTTACCATCTCCTCCCTCTGTTCCTTCCTTCCTTCCTTCCTTCTTCCCTCCCTGTCCTCCCACCCTCCCTTTTTTCTTTTTTTACCATCTCTTCCCTCCGTTCCTTTCTTCCCCCCTCCCTTCCTCTCATTTCCTTTCTTCGTCTCAATCCTTCCTTCCTTCTTTCTTTCTTCACTCCCTCTCCTCCCTCCCTCCCTTCTTTCTTTCTTACAATCTTTTCCCTATGTTCCTTTCTTCCTCCCTCCCTTTATTTTTTTCTTACCATCTCCTCCCTCCGTTCCTTTCTTCCTCCTTTCCTTCCTCTCATCTCCTTTCTTCAACTCAGTCCTTCCTTTCTTCCTTCTGTCCGTCCTTCCTTCCCTCCCTGTGGAGGAAGGAAAGAGAAAGAAAGAAGGGATTGTATAGCTAGATGGTTTTCCAATAAAGTTGAAAGAAAAAGAAGGGAGGGAGGGAAGGGAGGGAGGAAGAAAGAAAGAAAGAAGAAAAAGAGAGATGAAAGAAAAAGAAAACCAAGAAGGCAGGCATGAAAATTGGCTGGGTGACTTTTCGCCGATCATTCTTTCTTCTCTCTCTCACCCTAGTCTACCTCATAGGGTTGTTGTGGGGAAAATAGGAGGAGGAAGGAACGTTAAGGTTGTTCACTGCTTTGAATTATTTATAAAAAAATTTAAAAGGCGAGACATAAATAAATATATATAAAGTGGCTTAAGTAGGCATGAGTTTAAATAGACCGCAGAGGGTGGTGTATGCATGTATATATGTATGTGTATGTATGTATATACACACACACACACACACACATGGCAGGGACTAGTCACTTTGGTAGCATTGGAAGCATTATATTCCTTTCTAGATCTGAGGACTAATTCCAGCAATTGTCAGGAGCCAAAAACCCAACTGGAAGGCTTCAAAATTAAAAAAATAAAGAGAGCAATAAAGAGAGAACTAAAGTAGGCTCGTACTGCCCTCCGGTGGTGATAGATGGATTAGAATCTTTCTAAAAATCTATAGAAAACCTCATTTCTGCCAGCTCATTTTTCATTGGACAATGCTTGGAATTACAGGTGGTCCTCGTTTAGTGACATTCAAATTTAGGATGGCTGAAAAACAGGGATTGGCCTCTGGGCCAGTTTTGCTCAAACTCAACAACTTTACGTTCTCTGATCTGCATCGCCCAGAATTCTCCAGCCAGCCACTGAGATTCTTTCCAACTCTATGATTCTAGGATTGCCTCTTCCTGGTGGAGTTCTTAACTACTCTACTTTCTCTTTTTTAAAATTTGGCTGATTTATTTGGGAAGAAGTGATTAGCTTTGGAAATGTTTTCACCTTCTTTTAGATTAAGGATTAGATTTTAGATTAGATCAGGTGACAGCGAACCTTTTTTTGACTCAGGTGCCAAAAGGTTGTGCATTCTCGCACCCATAATGCAATGCTCTCCCCCCCCCACATATGTGTGCTCGTGCATTAATAAGAGGCTCTTCATCTTCTTCGCACACACAAAGACAAGTTAAAGCAGTCTTTGTCTTGAAAAACAAGCTGTTAATTAGATGATCTGAAATCATCTGCTCAGCTTATCTGTTTTGGCTTTCTTCCTGTGGACAGCTTCTAGTCATTTTGCCAACCCTTGTGAGCTTCTTGAGATATCCACACTGTGGGCATGGCAGTAAACTAGCAGAAGTCCGTAAAGTCATACATTAAGTCCGCCAATTAGTCTTGGATATCTCAAGAAGCTCACAAGGGCTGGCAAAATAACTAGAAGCAATCCGCAGGAAGAAAGTCAAAACAGATAAGCTGAGCAGATGTTTTCAGACCACGGAGGCACCTGAATGAACAAACATTGTTTCCTACAGAGTTTTTGCTGTCGTCAGTGATGGGGTCCTATGGGTACGATTAGGTATGCAGAACTGGTAGAAAAACTTTGGTCAGGTACACAGAACTGGTAGAAATTTTTCCCCCCCCCTTTTTTCCCCCTTCTGGGCTCTGGATATGTTTTTCCTATCACAGTAAATGAGGTTGAATGTGTGTGTGTGTACATACACTTTATATAGTAGATAGTGTATATTTTTGTGTGCTTGTGTGCAATATGTATGTACACATAGGGCATATATACATAGAATTAAATAATATATTTTGGATGTTCAATAATAGTAAGGGAAATTGTATCTCTTTGAGGTGAGGAGAGGCCAGGCACCCTAACCTTAACCCTTGATATGAGTAACGTCAAGATGGCCACCTTTAAGCCACCCCCTGGTCACATGATCATCAAGCCACTCCCACCTGGTTACAGGACCGGCAAGCCACACCCACAAAATAAGCCATGCCCACAGTGTGGCAATAAACATTTTGCAGCCCTTCACTGGCTGTCATGGTCGTCCCTTTAGTAGGCTAGAGGAGTGGCCAATTAGCCCCAAGCCTTACTCCCGAGTAGACCTCCTCCTGAGTAACCATTCCTGCCTTTTGGCAACTCTGCGTGCTCGTGAATTAAGAAGAGGCTCCTCCTCTTCTTCCTCATCACTGCTGTGAGGTGTTAGAGGTCCCGGATGACCCTCTACCTCTGGCATTTCACCAAATCTTCTCCAACCTCCTCACTGTTCAACTCAGGTGCCAGCTTCACAGGTCGCTTGCGCATCATCGGGATCTGCTATCAGCACCATGGGTTGCTGGTGGGTCACGATACAGCTACCCAAATTGGACTTGGATTTGCTGCACGCCCGGATTGAGTTTCGGGTCTTCTCCTTGTCTGTCGATTGTAGGCTGATCGGCATGGACAACTCCATTCTCAAAGCCAGAGAGGAGAACCTGGTGAAATACCAAAGGAGCTTTTTGGGCTGTGAGATGGTGGACTGGCTGGTGGAGGAAGGGGAGGTCGCCAACCGGAAGGAAGCCACAGAGCTCTGCCAAACCCTCCTGGAACACGGGATCATCCAACAAGGTATAGTCTGTGTTCTGTCGGGCTCTCTGGTAGACTCCTCCCAAAAATTCACAGGTACAAATTTCAGAACGTTCTTCAAGGGAGGCCCCAGGTAGAGCATTTTGTAAACTGTCTGCTGGCAGCGGGTGTAAATAAATGAATAACAGTAACAAGGTCCACAGCTGGATTAGGAGGATCGAAAGCTTGCTATGAGGTCTCCCCCCCCCCTGTCTCACTGCTCCTTCTTTCCGCAGTCTCAGCTCAGTGCCATTTTTATGACCGGGATCTCCTCTACCAGTTCCGCATCAATTTCCGCCGAAGGAGGCGACTCACAGAGCTGCTCAGTGAAAGTTTGCACAGGTCACTCTCGGACAGTCCCGACAGCCCCTTCTGTCTCCGCAAGCTGAACCCCGAGCAAGACCCCTCCAGTTTCTTGTCAGGTAGCTGCATTGATATTGGTGGGGCGGGGGGCAGTGAAGGATGAGTGGGAAGGAAAAAGGAGAAGGAGGAAAGGAAGAAAGGAAAGAAGGAAGGAAGGAAAAAACAAGGAAGAAAGGAGAGACATGGAAGGAAGGAAGGAAGGAAGGAAGGAGGGAGGGAGGGAAGGAAGGAAGGAAGGAAAAAAAGGAAGAAAGGAGAGAGAAGAAAGAAAGAAAGGTAGGAAAGAAAGAAAGAAAGAAAGGAAAGAAGGAAGGAAAAAACAAGGAAGAAAGGAGAGAGAAGAAAGAGAAAGAAAGGAAGGAAGGAAGGAAGGAAGGAAGGAAAGAAGGAAGGAAAAAACAAGGAAGAGAGAGAAGGAAGGAAGGAAAAAACAAGGAAGAAAGTAGAGAGAAGGAAGGAAGGAAAAAACAAGGAAGAAAGGAGAAATAAGGAAGGAGGGAGAGAAGTGAGGGGAAGAGAAGAGGGGAGGGAAGAGGGGCGGGAAGAGGGGAGGAAGGAAAGAGAAGTGTTAGGGTGAATAGAGGAAAGAAGGAAAGTAGAGAAAAGAAGGAAAGGAAGGAAAGAGGGAGGGAGGAAATAGAAGGGAGAAGCAAAGGAAAGGGGCAGGTAAGGGAATAGAAGGAGAGAGGGAAAGAAAGAAAAAGAAAGAAGAAGTAGAGGAAAGGAAAGGGAGAAAAATAAGTGGAAAGGAAAGGAAGGGAAAGGAAAGGAAAGGAAAGAGGAAGGCAAGAAACAGAAGTGAAAGGTAAGCGAATGGAACGAGAGAGGGGAAGAAAGAGAAAGGAAAAGAACAGAAAAGAAAGGAAAGGGAGAAAAATAGGCGAAAAGGAAAGGAAAAAAGGAAAGGAAAGGAAGAAAAAAGGAAGGAGACAAGAAAGGAAGGTGGAAGAAGGAAGAGAAGGAAATGAAGGGAAAAGCAGGAAGAGGAAGGAGAAGGAGGAGGAAAAAGAAGAAGAATAGAGAAGGACAAATATCCCTTGAAAAAGACATCAATCTGGTTCCCTTATTCAGCTCTACTTCTTCATTGATTCCAGCACTTCCTGGAATGATAGACTTCCATGCACTATAATATGCTATCGTGGGCATATTAGATGATGGATATTTTTTTTTAAAAAAAATAATGTAGTAAGAGGCCTACGGACACCTAGGTGTGGTTTGGATGGGAATACACATTTGTTTAATGCATAAATGCATACATCCATAGATGAAAACACAGATTTTTTTTAAAAAAACTGCACATTTTTTAATATTCTCATACTTTTTCTGCTTTCTAAATTGTATTTTCTGTATAATGGAGAACCTGCCATCTGCCAAACCTGGGCTTGTATACTGTTTCCATTTATGGCCTGGCGGAAAATATGCATGCTTGTTTGAACGTGTTTCACCCAAAGTATTTGATTTTGCACCACACATTTGGGGCAAACAAATAGAATAGAATAGAATAGAATTTTATTGGCCAAGTGTGATTGGACACACAAGGAATTTGTCTTGGTGCATAGACTCTCAGCGTACATAAAATTAAATATACATTTGTCAAGAATCATGTGGTACAACACTTAATGATTGTCATAGAGGTCAAATAAGCAATGAAGAAGCAATATTAATAAAAATTTTAGGATATAAGCAACAAGTTACAGTCATACAGTCAACATGGGAGGAAATGGGTGAAAGGAATGATGAGAAAAACTAGTGGAATAGAAGTGCAGATTTAGTAGAAAGTCTGACAGTGTTGAGGGAATTATTTGTTTAGTAGAGTGATGGCGTTCGGAAAAAAACTGTTCTTGTGTCTAGTTGTCTTGGTGTGTAGCGATGTTTTGAGGATAGGAGTTGAAACAATTTGTGTCCAGGATGTGAGGGGTCAGTCAATATTTTCCCCACCCTCTTTTTGACTCGTGCAGTATACAGGTCCTCAATGGAAGGCAGGTTGGCAGCAATTGTTTTTTCTGCAGATATGCAGAAATTGCCATAATATCATTTAGAGGTTGTGTACGCTTTCTTCAAATCACACATTCCAGATTTTATTGAATATATTTCCTTGAATAGCTGTTAAAAAGACAACAGTGAATGTAAAAAAAAAACAGTTTGGGGGAATTAAAAAAATGTTTTTTCAGGAGGTACCGTAGGTGGCTGGTAGCTAAGGAACAATGCTGGACAGCTGTCAGTTGAACATATTTTTGTACAGAAATTTGAAATCAGGATAAATTCTCCCTTATCTCAACTTCTGGCCCTCAATTATTTAGCAAAGTGAGCCAGGCTATAAGGCCTGAGCTACAAATCCATTTATATTTTCACCCTGTGCTATTATTGCTATGACTACAATTTGCCCAGATTCAGAAAAAAAAAAAGCAATTTATTCCTCTGGAAAGGCTAAAGAAATAAAACTCATTTCACAACAGAATGTGAAATGCTGCAATTTTGGTCAAATGCCTGTCAATGATTACTTCAGCTTCAACCACAACAACACACGAGCACACCACAGATACAAACTTAATGTAAACCGCTCCAAACTCAACTGCAGGAAACATGACTTTAGTAACCGAGTAGTTGATGTATGGAACTCACTACCTGACTCTGTAGTATCATCACCTAACTACATTTGTCAAGAATCATGAGATACAACACTTAAGGATTGTCATAGGGTACAAATAAGCAATCAGGAAACAATCAATATTAATATAAATTGCAAGGATACAAACAACAAGTTACAGTCATACAGTCATGAGTGGGAGGAAATGGGTGATAGGAGCAATGAGAAAAAAATTAAAAGTAATGCAGCCTTAGTGAATAGTTTGACAGTGGAGAGGGAATTACTTGTTTAGCAGAGTGATGGCGTTCGGGGGGAAAAACTGCTCTTGTGTCTAGTTTATTTACTATTTATTTATTTATTGGATATTATATGCCGCCCCTCTCTGAGGACTCTTAGTTGTCTTGGTGCACAGATCTCTATAGCGTCGTTTTGAGGGTAGCAGTTGAAACAATTTATTTCAATTTATTACATCAGAATAATGTTTATTTTTCAGTCCAACCTAATAAGGAGATTAAAATTGTCTCCGCTGTCCGAAGAAGCAGTGTGACTTCCCTGGCTGGAGGATCCAGTCTCTATTACAACCTGTCCCCAAACCTGGGACTGGTACCTGCGGTTGAGTGTAACCCTAAATCTGGTGAGCCATTCTTCCTTATTTCTTTGGAGGTTCTCAGTCATTTAGGCCAGTGTTTCCCAATCTTGGCAACCTAAACATATCTGGACTTCAACTCCCAGAATTCCCCAGCCAGCATTAGCTGGCTGGGGAATTCTTGGAGCTGAAGTCCAAATATCTTCAAGTTGCCAAGGTTGGGAAATGTATTCATTCATTCATTCATTCATTCATTCATTCATTCATTCATTCATTCATTCATTCATTCATTTATTATTATTTATTAGATTTGTATGCCGCCCCTCTCCGAAGACTTATTTATTTATTTGTTTGTTTGTTTGTTTGTTTGACTTGTATGCCACCCAATCCTGTAGGACTCAGGTTGTCTCAAAGGTGTTTTTTTTTTTTCCAGGAGACAGTATCATGCTTCCCTGGAATAGGGGGGGAATGGAGATATTGTAGTTTGTTTCCCCTGCCATGCCCACCAAGCCACAGCCACAAAACTGCTAGTTAAAAAAAATTGGATTTCACCACTGGTTTTAATGTATTAGAGAATAAATGGTCAAACATGATTGATCTTATACAGTGGTACCGCTACTTAAGAATGCCTCTACTTAAGAACTTTTCTAGATAAGAACCGGGTGCTCAAGATTTTTTTGCCTCTTCTTAAGAACCATATTCTACTTAAGAACTGGAGCCAGGAAAAATTTCCCAGGAAATTTGAGAGCGGCATAAGGGCCCGCCCAGTTTCCTGCCATTCTCCCTGGGTTTCTCTCCCTGGCGCAGTATATGGGAGGCAACCTCACGCCGGGTGTAGGGGAGGCACGTGCTCCTCCTCGCAGCCTCAGAGTCCCTCTTTTTTTTAAAGCCTTAAAGGTTTTTGATTTTTTTTATTCCCTTCCCCTCACTTTCTTCCTTCGGCAGCGACTGTCCTCCTCCTCCTCTTCCTCCTCCTCCTCCCACCCAAATTCCGAACTTTTATTTCTTTCCTAATGGGTTTGCATGCATTTTTTGCTTTTACATTGATTCCTATGGGAAAAAAATGCTTCTACTTACAAACTTTTTTACCTAAGAATAGTGATGGGCGAACCCAATGGTGTTCGGGTTCAGCAAGCTTGGACGAACTTTACATAAAATTCATCCGAACCCAAACCAAACCCGAACCTGAATGGGGAATCCCACCAAGAGATTCTGGGGGCGGAGCTTTGACGTCACATACACCGGCAGGTTGCTAAGGACGCCAAGGTGATCACTTCCTGAATTCCATGGAATCCAGGAAGTGATCACCTTGGCGTTCTTAGCAACCTGCCGGTGACGTTAAGGCTCCGCCCCTGGAATCTCTTCATGGGAGGGATTCCCCAGCTCCTTCAAAGGGAGGTCTTCACGTAAAAATAAACATTGTTATTTTGATGAAAAAGGCCGCCACAGTGGCGCTGCAAGCAAAGGGCGGTCCTTTCACGTAAAAATAACAATGTTATCCAGGAAGTGATCACCTTGGCGTCCTTAGCAACCTGCCGGTGACGTCAAAGCTCCGAACGCTGAACGCGACCCTGAATTTTGCCCGAAGTATCAAAAAATTTCGTGTTTGTGTTTGGCATACCAAACACCGCAAAATTCGGTACGGACCCGAATTGTGCAGGTTCGATTCGCCCATCACTACTTAAGAACCTGGTCATGGAATGAATTAAGCTCTTAAGTAGAGGTACCACCGTATTTGAAAAGCTGGAATATTTCTCCCATCCAATCCAATCCATTCTAATCTTCAATTTTTCTCCCTTTCTATGCAAGTCTTGAAGAAACCTGTCTCCAGTGAAGAGCTTTTGACACCTGGGGCACCCTATATCAAGAAAACACTGACAGTGAGTCTACAGTGTCACCAAGTTAGCCTTGTTGCCAAATATATCGTCCTGCTGTAACTCAGAACATCCTTGACTGCCAATATTTGTAGATCCAAGTTTCACCTCAAGGTTACTTTCCTATTAAAGTGATGGACGCATCCATGTCACGTCTTTGACAATGGTGTGATAAATCATCTTCCACTCTTTTATTTCAGCGTGGCCTTTGACTTCTCAGTCTCTCTTGCTGTTCTTCTGCCTTGGCCACTCTAAGAGATATGGACTCCAACTCCCAGAATTCCCCAACCAGCTGGGGAATTGAAGTTGAACATCTCTCAGAGTGACTAAAGTGGACAAATACTGCTCTGTCTTAAAAGCCTGCTGTTCTGATCGGGTCTATTTGACCCAAAACGAAGTTTGAGACCCTGTAAAAAAATTTCCCTGCATATCTGAAACTTGAAATTTGCCTCATTTGAGGAGTTCTTTCTATGAGTATTGCAGATATATTCTTTCTATGAATATATCACAGTAGTGATATATAGTAGTACCTCTAGATATGAGTTGCTCCACATGCGAGTATTCCAAGTTACGAACCGTGACGCGAACGAAATTTCTGTTCGATACCCCAGCTCAAATTCGGGATACGAGCCGAGCTTCCACTAGGTGGCACAAGAATCTCCTTGCTTCCAGTTATCTCGGCGCGAAAAACAAAGTCTAAAGGCATTCGTTCGAGATGCGAGTTGATCGACATACGAGCTCGGGTCTGGAACGAATTAGACTCGTATGTCGAGGTACCACTGTATTGATTTATTGATTGCATGGATTATGTGATATGTGATCATATGTGATGTGATATGTGATGATATGGTATGTGCAATGGCACATATACCTCACGGCACAGTAATCCATAATAACTACAATGTGCACCCTGTTGAAAAAGGAGATGAAGTAATAGAAAAGTAAGTACATGATAATCAAACAACTAGTTTTATGCAAGAAATCCATTGTAGAAAAACAAGGATGTAATTTGGAATTTGCAGCCTGGTCTATATATAAAGTGAACATAATAGGAAACAGCTGGGGGAAGGGGGGTTTCTGAGCAAAACAAATAAATAAACATTAATTTTTCATTTCATTTTTCATTTGTTTATGATCAAGCATGTTCATATTAGTATACCAATGCAATAGGTATTCAAGAAAACACTTACAGTAGCTAAAATCAACAATTTTTTAATCCGGGTTAAATAGACCCAGGAACAGTACAAGTGTAGTCATTGCAAACAGAACAGCAGGGTTTTAAAGACAGGTGGTCTGCCACACAAGTGGTAATGATGGTACTTTTTCATAGCATCAACCAAGTATGACCTACCAAGTTTCCCCATCATTAATTCTTGGCGAAGAATCTTTCTGAAATTGTGAATTTGGGGTTTTCATGAGCCTTACTCCATAATTATCACAATTATGACAAATCATGGCTTGGACTATCTTGCTTTGGATGCAATGAGTCTCTCTCATATATTAGTTTTGCCTTTTAAATACCACTCAGTCATCACAAACTCTCCAGAACTATAAAGCCTGCAAACTTGAAACTTGGCGCATATGTTACCCTTGGGTTCTAGGTGCTTGCTAAGAATGATATTTCGAAATGACTATCAGATCATTAGTAGTATACAGTGTCACGTTAGTTAACACGCTCTGATGCTAAGGAGTTTGATGTTCTACTCACCCTCCCCATCTGAAAAGAACTCTCTTCCAACTGCCAGTTGCCTTATATTAACACGCTCTGATGCTATCCCTTCGCTAAACTGGGTGTGGCCATGGCCAGCACATGACCATCCGTCCTGCGGGCTGGGAGTTTAGACATTTTACTCCCCCTCCCCATCTGAAAAGAACTCTGTTTCAACTGCCAGTTGCCTTATATTAACACACACTGATGCATACATACTGCATACATTTTCAAGCTTTAAATGTCAATGTATCAAGCCCGATCATATAGTTTCATAGCAAAACACGGGTATCCAGCTACTAGTATATAGATAAAGCTTTCTTCTTCTTTCTCCTCTCCCTTCTTCCCTTCTCCTTTCTGTCCCCCACCCTCCTCTTCCTTGTTTACCTTCTCATTTGCAGATTGTAGGGGATGCAGTTGGCTGGGGTTTTGTAGTCCGTGGAGGTCGTCCATGCCACATCCAAGCTGTAGATCCAGGAGGACCAGCTGCTGCTGCT
Source organism: Erythrolamprus reginae (assembly GCF_031021105.1). Lineage (NCBI taxonomy): Eukaryota > Metazoa > Chordata > Lepidosauria > Squamata > Dipsadidae > Erythrolamprus > Erythrolamprus reginae. Next base: position 9,538,353 of record NC_091952.1, on the reverse strand, counting down.
GGCATGAAGGTACGACATTTGAGCCTCATGAATTAGGTATATAGGATCTTCATCTCTTGATTCCTGTTCCAGCCAAAGGACCTCCCATCCATCAATTGCCCATGTTTTATCAGTTTGCAAGGTGGAAAACGTCCTAGCATGGACAGAAAGCAGATATTGTCCTTTCTTTTGAGGCATCTGGCTAGTCAATAAGTGATGAAATGAATTTAGTACCTGCTCCCAAACATCTCCAGCTTGCCCAGAATCATGGGGTCCTTGGTGCCCCCTGACCTTGGTTGTTTTATTACAAACATTTCATGACCCAACTAGGTATCATTATCAGTCCTGGAAGGAAGTAGGGTTTATTTTCTGTTTATGGGAAAAATGGCTTGTTAGTGAAAATATTTTTGGATTGATTAACTACCTACCTAGCTATCATCAATCTATCTATCTATCTATCCATCATCCACCCACGCACCCACCCACCCACCCACTGATCGATCGATCTATCTATCTATCTATCTATCTATCTATCTATCTATCTATCTATCTATCTATCTATCTATCTATCTATCTATAACAGCAGTAGAAGTAGAAGATAGATAGATGAGAGATAGATAGATAGATAGATAGATAGATAGATGGATGGATGGATGGATGGATGGATGGAGGGAGGGAGGGAGGGAGGGAGAGAGTTGTTTAGTTGTTTTACCTGTCTCTGTTTCTTCCTTTTTTCAGGTCTGCCAATTCGTCTACTCTGTGAATGGAATGTATGTGTTACACTTGGATTATCAGACTGTGAGCAACCTCATTGTGACAGGACCTCGAACTCTTGTGCTCGAAGTTATGGAAGAAAACGAATGAGGGTTTCCCTCCCTCCTGTCTCCCCAACATTTTGAGATCAGCACTCACTCCGTCAGCTTCAACTCTGAAGTTAGCTAGACATGGGGAAGATCCGACCCGTGTCCCTGAACCAGTAGTTGGTTGCTACCAATGTGGTAGGGGACTGCACACCGGTAGCAGCACCAGATTGTGCAATTTGCGTGTGCACCGCCATATCCTTCACTTTTTCATACGCGCATGCACAGAAGCAAAATCTCACAAGGGGACGTGCACGCATGTGAGATTTCAGTGATTTTTTTGCTTCTGCGCATGTGCAGAAGAAAAAAAATTGGCAAAATCTCTCTTGTGCGCGTCCCCTGATGAGATTTCAGCACATTGTTGCTTCCTGCGCATGCACAGAAGCAAAAACATGCTGGAGCATGTGCGCACATATACAAATGCAAGACAACCAAAGCTGCACATGCAGCGCAGCAGTAGTAGCCGTTAATAGCAATATACTCCTACCCTGCCACCTAAAAACATTAGGTGGGTTTTATTTATTTATTTATTGGATTTGTATGCTGCCCCTCTCCATAGACTCGGAGTGGCTAACAACAATGATAAAAAACACATGTAACAATCCAATTAATAAAACAATAAAAAACCATTATTATAAACCAGACATACACACAAACATAGCATGCATAACTTGTAATGTCCTAGGGGGAAGGAATATCTTAACTCCCCCATGCCTGGCGATATAGGTGGATCTTGAGTAGTTTATGAAAGACAGGGAGGGTGGGGGCAGTTTTAATCTCCGGGGGAGTTGGTTCCAGAGGGTCGGGGCTGCCACAGAGAAGGCTCTTCCCCTGGGGCCTGCCAAACGACATTGTTTAGTCGACGGGACCCGGAGAAGGCCAACTCTGTGGGACCTTATTGGTCGCTGGGATTTGTGCGGTAGCAGGCGGTTCCGGAGGTAATCTGGTCCAATGCCATGTAGGGCTTTAAAGGTCATGACCAACACTTTGAATTGTGACCGGAAACTGATCGGCAGCCAATGCAAGCCACGGAGTGTTGAAGAAACGTGGGCGAATCTTGGAAGCCCCACGATGGCTCTCGCACCTGCGTTCTGCACGATCTGAAGTTTCCGAACACTTTTCAAAGGTAGCCCCATGTAGAGAGCGTTGCAGTAATCGAACCTCGAGGTGATGAGGGCATGAGTGACTGTGAGCAATGACTCCCTGTCCAAATAGGGCCGCAACTGGTGCACCAGGCGAACCTGGGCAAACGCCCTCCTCGCCACAGCCGAAAGATGATGTTCCACTGTCAGCTGTGGATCGAGGAGGACGCCCAAGTTGCGAACCCTCTCTGAGGGGGTCAGTAGTTCCCTCCCCCCCCAGGGTAATGGACGGACAGATGGAATTGTCCTTGGGAGGCAAGACCCACAGCCACTCCGTCTTGTCTGGTTTGAGTTTGAGTTTGTTGACACCCATCCAGTCCCCAACAGCCTCCAGGCACCGGCACATCACTTCCACTGCTTTGTTGACTGGACAAGGGGTGGAGATGTATAACTAGGTATCATCGGCGTATTGATGATACCTCACCCCATGCCCTTGGATGATCTCACCCAGCGGTTCCCCTCCTTATATCTGCTACCTTCTCAATCTCATCAAATTAAAGATTGTAGGGACTTCATAGCTGGCTGGGGAATTCTGGGATTTGAAGTCCTCTCTTCTTAAAGTTGCCAAGGTTGAGAAATGCTGAGGAAGCGAGGGACAAAGAAGAGGGAGTCAAGCTATTCTCCAAAGCACTTGAGGGCAGGACAAGAAGCAATGGGTGGAAACTAATCAAGAGGAGAAGCAACTTAGAACTAAGGAGAAAATTCCTGACAGTTAGAACAATTAACCAGAGGAACGGCTTGCTTCTAGAAGTTGTGAATGCTCCAACACTGGAAGTTTTTAAGAAGATGTTGGATAACCACCTGTCTGAAGTAGTGTAGGGTTTCCTGACTTAGCAGGGGGTTGGACTAGAAGACCTCCAAGGTCCCTTCCCAACTCTGTGCTGCAACTATCATAAATATGAGCCAGTTGCCAATAATTTTAATTTTGACCTCACGACCATGGAGATGTTGCCACAGTCATGAAGTGTGGAAAATGGTCATAAGTCAGTGCCATTGTGACTTCCAATGGCCACTGAAAGAATGGTTTTAAGTCAAAGACTATTTGTATTCTCACATGTAAGACAAGAAAGCAACTTCATGTCTGTCGTTTTGATTATTATTTTTATAAAGATGCTGAGAATTTACCGTACTTTTTGGAGTATAAGATGCACCTTTTTCCTCCCTAAAAGAGGGTGAAAATTCAGGTTTGTCTTATACTCTGAATGTAGCTTCCCCCCCCAGCCCTAACTAGGTGCTTACAATCTTCCCAGCATTTACTGCTTGCAAGCTCTTTCATTGTTACTCTCTGCTAAGAATGTTTCCCAAGCCCTGTGTTTGCAATTTGCTCTAACTTGCTCCAAATAAGTTTCTTTCCAGCCCTAACCAGGTGCTAATGATGTTCCCAGTTTTACCCGCTTGCAAGCTCTTTCACTGTTACTCTCTGTGAATAATGTTTCCCAAACCATGTCTTTGTAGTTGTTAAAAAATTGTTCTACTTGCTTCAAATGTTTCTTCCCAGCCCTAACCAGGCGCTAACAATGTTCCCAGCTCTTAACATCTTGCAAGCTCTTTCATTGTTACTCTCACCAAATAAAGTTTTTTCCCCAGCCCTAATCAGGGAATAAAATAATGTGCTGAAACTAGACTAAGGATGCTAGCCGGATGAATATCTGGTAAGTGTTCTATCGGGCTCTCTGGTAGAATCCTCCCGAAAATTCACAGGTACAAATTTCAGACACACACACGTTTGAAAATTCAAAACAATGTTCTTTATAATGAAAATTCACTTAAACTAAGCCCTTTTTTTGTATAGCAAAGAGCACTCGTCTCCAAACAAACTGGTAATTGGTACAAGTCCCTTATCAGTTCTGTGATACTTAGCTTGCAGCTGTGAGGCAATTCACAGTCCTTCTTCTTTCACAAAGTGAAACACACTTTGCTCTGGTTTAGTTTCAAAGCGGGGGAAAAGCAACACACCAAGGTGGAAGTCAGCAAGGCAGGCACGAAACACAACGATCAGATAATCCTCCACAATGGCAAAACCCACACGCTGCTCTTTATAGCAGCCTCACTAATTACTACAGTCCCACCCAACCACAGGTGGCCTCATTTTCTTTGATAATAATCTCTCAGTTGTTGTTGCCTATGCATCGCTCTCCGCATGCATGGCTGTATCATTAACTCTTGTTCCGAATCCAAGGAGGAGCTAGATAACTGATCTCCTTCTGAGCTTTCTGCCACACTCTCCTCCTCCCTGTCACTCATGTCTTCTTGGTCAGAGGAGCCTTCATCATCAGATTCCACCGGGGGAAAAACAGGCCTGCGGCATGTGGATGTCTCCCCCACATCCACAGTCCTTGGGGCAGGAGCTGGGCCAGAGCTAACCACAACAGCAAGCAGATTCTTTTCCCTATTTTCCTCCCCCAAAACTAAATTGCGTCTTATACTCCGAAAAATATGGTAAGTGCTTCTCCAGAAAGGCCATTGCCCCAAATATTTACAATTCCCTTATTTATTGCTCTGTTTATGAAATTATTATTATCCCCCCCTCTAGGCCTGGAGAAATCGATAGGAATTTGGACCAAAATACCGTTCTGTCAATCCCTGGACCATTTTAACTAACAAAGCGCTGTTATAAAACTTGTCTTTGTGGAATCAAAATATTGCCCTCCATACCTCCAGCTGTTGGTTTCAAGTCTGAACATTGTCTTGTCATTCAACTGACACCCGAAATCTGAGGAATTTTTTTTTCTAAATGTGTGTAATGTGATATTTCTTTAATTTTCTCCATGATCACAGAACAGTGTGGGTGAGTGTTCATGGCATGATTGTTATTTGAAGTGAAGACACCCGTTTGAGGGGTGTAATAATAATAATAACAATAATAATAATAATAATAATAATAATAATAATAATAATAATAATAATTTATTAGATTTGCATGCCGCCCCTCTCCAAAGACTCGGGGCGGCTCACAACAATAATAAAAACAATATTATAGTAGAACAAATCTAATATTAAAAAACATATAAAACCCTATCATTATTTAAAAAACCAAACAACATATTCATACCAAACCCTGGGGGAAAGGTGTCTCAACTCCCCCATGCCTGGCAGTATAAGTGAGTCTTGGGTAGTTTACAAAAGACAGGGAGGGTGGGGGCAATTCTAATCTCTGGGGGGAGTTGATTCCAGAGGGCCGGGGCCGCCACAGAGAAGGCTCTTCCCCTGGGGCCCACCAGACGACATTGTTTAGTCGACAGGACCCGGAGAAGGCCAACTCTGTGGGACCTTATCGGTCGCTGGGATTTGTGCGGTAGCAGGCAGTTCCGCAGTCAAAAGAATAGAAAATACTGACCCACAGATCCGGTACAGACAGTCCTCGACTTACAACCGGCATTGGGACCAGAATTTCCGTTCTTAAGCAAAGCAGTTAGTAAGGGAGACATGCCCAATTTTATGACCTTTTTTTTGCCACGGTGGTTAAGTCAATCACTGCAGATAAATGCATCACACCATTGTATTCAGTGAAGCCAGCTCATCCCACCGGAAGCCAGCTGGGGACATTGCAATGGGTGATGTGACACTGGAATGTGGCAACTGTCATAAGTACATGCCAGTTGCCAAGCATATCTTGAATTTTGATCACGTGACTCTTCTGTTGGGCTCTCTGGTACACTCCTCCCAAAAATTCACAGGTACAAATTTCAGACACACACACGTTTGAAAATTCAAAACAATGTTCTTTATAATGAAAATTCACTTAAACCAAGCCCTCTTTTGGTATAGCAAAGAGCATTTGTCTCCAAACAAACTGGTAATTTGTACAAGTCCCTTATCAGTTCTGTGATACTTAGCTTGCAGCTGTGAGGCAATTCACAGTCCTTCTTCTTTCACAAAGTGAAACACACTTTGCCCTGGTTTAGTTTCAAAGCGGGGAAAACTCAGCACACAAAAAGTCAAAGTCAGTAAAGCAGTCACGAAACACAAAGATCAGATAATCCTCCACAATGGCCAAACCCACAGGCTGCTATTTATATCAGCCTCACTAATGACCACAGCCCCACCCAAGCACAGGTGGCCTCATTTTCTTTGATAATAATCTCTCAGTTGTTGTTGCCTATGCATCGCTCTCCACATGCATGGCTGTATCATTAACTCTTGTTCTGAATCCAAGGAGGAGCTAGATAATTTATCTGCTTCTGAGCTGTCTGCCCCACTCTCCTCCTCCCTGTCACTCATGTCTTCTTGGTCAGAGGAGCCTTCATCAGCAGATTCCACCGGGGGCAAAACAGGCCTGCAGCATGTGGATGTCTCCCCCACATCCACAGTCCTTGGGGCAGGAGCTGGGCCAGAGCTAACCACAACACGTGACCATGAGGACATGGTTGTGCGAGGACACGGTTGTAAGTTGCTTCTTAAAATGCCATTGTATTGTCAAACGGTCGCTGAAGAATGGCTGTAAGTTGGGTATTGGGTAAGTTTGTTAGAATGTCTAGGTAATATAATAAACCTTCAACAAACTTTAAGTACACTTAATGTAGTAATGAGGGTTAGTCAGTCAAGAATCAGACTTGGTACAACATAGAACAATATTATTATATACAAATAGGCAAAAATAGTAGTTGCACAGTCCAGTATCATACACATATAATCCTAATAATGGTTTACAAACCAGATTATCGCACACAGCAAGTATACATACAGCAAATATAAATCTCTCCAATACAAACTGCCCCAAGAGGAACATTGTTGGCTCCCTCTAGTGGCCAACTAGCACATGTCTCTTAAAGGTACAGTCTTAAACTTAAATTGTTAGCCTATGTATTGCAACACCCAACATATTTAAATACAGTATACTAATAACCTTATTGTCCCAGAGACTTCCCAATAAGAACACACAGAGTTGGCCTCCTCCGTGTCCCATCACCAAAGCAATGCAGGTTGGCGGCACCATGGGGGAGGGCCTTCTCTGTGGCTGCCCCGGCTCTATGGAACCAACTACCCCCCCGATGTCTATACTGCTCCCACCCTACTGGCCTTCCGTAATGCCACGAAGACCTGGCTTTGCTGGCAGGCCTGGGGGACTATGAACTAATAACTGATATGGCAACACTGTATGAATGGTATATATGTATGGGAACATGACTGTTTTATATTAACTGGGTTTCTATTATACATAGTTTAGAATATATCCGACTTCTTTTTATTGCTCTGTATCTATTTGTATTTTTATTTATATTATTATTGTAAGCCACCTTGAGTCCTTTGGGATTGGGTGGCATAGAAGTCAATTAAATAAATAAATAATAATTGTCAAATGAGCTGTTTCTCCAACCGTAATTTTTCAGCTAATCTCCAACATGCTTGTGGAAATCTATATGTAGGTATGAGGGCCTGTGGAAAGGGTGTGTGTATGAGAGAATACTCCCTGTCCTAAATGTTCTGCATGGCATGTCAGCTGAGCAGTAATTAGGGTCAAAGTAAACACACAGACTGGAGTTTCAGAAACCCAAAAATACATTTCATTAACAAGTTGGTTGAGAACTGCAAAATAATATCTGTTTACTGCCAAAGAGTCTGAGTTATCTTCAAGGCCGATAACAAATATCTAAAAAAAAACCAAGGTTTATAAATAATGTCTCCAAACTGGGCTGAAGGATACTCACTATTTTTTTAGCAATAGCTACAGTCTTTCATAAAGTAATTTTCCAAAGGCTGGGTTTCTCTAAGAAAGCAGGGAAGTTGGTTTAGAGAAAACTCTGGATCTGCTTCTCTTTCTCTGTTAAACCACAAACGATAACTGCTGCAAAGAACCCTCCCACAAACCTCCCCTTTTATGTATGCTGCAGAATTCCCTATTACTCTCAGCTGTGATCAAGATCTCCTCCTGCGTCTGCGCAACTGTTCCTGTCTTCCCCATATCCTTCGCACACGCACAGTCAGGATTGGATCATTAATCACCCGCTCCTCATCCGACCCAGACAAGGCCCTAGCTGGGTGTTCCATAGATATTGCAGAGACCTCCATCTCTATCTCTCCAGAGCCTTTAGCTTCCATCTCTCCTTCCCCCTCACTGTCTGAATCCTCCGATAGCCACACAGGTTTCCGAATCCCAGAAATCTCACATGCACGCTCAGAAGTTGAATCCTGTGCAGGGTGTGCGCGCGCGCTCTGGGCCTGTTCCGGTAGGGCTGGTAATGGTGGCACGCCCCTGATTGGGACCCAACACCTTCCAACTCTTTTATTCTGAATTTGGGAGTGCTGAGCTAGACCGGCTGACAAAGAAATTTCCTGACCGAACAATTAACCAGTGGAGAGACTTGGCTCCTGAAACTGTGGTGCTCTAACCCCGGAGAACTTTAAGAAGAGATTGGACAACCATTTGTCTGAAATGCTATAGGGCAAACCGGAAGTTCAGGAAAACACATTTCCGGGTTTGCCATTGTGCTGTTATTTGTACTCTGGAGGGTTCAGGGAAGCTTCCTGAAGCTCCAGAGTGCACAACTATAGTGCTTGGGTGGAAGGATGATAATAAATGGACAATAAAAAATTGGTGCAGATACAAAGTGGACCACATTCACTATGAAATTATGGAAATCAGATTACATAATTACAATGAAGATAAATTAGCAGCAACAATGAGGCGGTGGGACACGGTTAAAAATTATATATTAACAATATCAGCAAGCGATGCAAATGTAAGAAATAAAATTCAATCGCTTTATAAAGAATGAACAATGTAACCCAGAGATGAAGCAAATTAAGGACATAAAATTGAATCTTCCCTGGTGAAGGGAATTTTTATTTTTCTGTTTGGTGATGGTACACTTTTATGTTTATGTTTTTGTTTTCTGTAAAAAAAAATTAAAAATAAATAAAAATTATATTAAAAAAAAAGCTCCAGAGTGCAAAAAACAGCACAATGGGCAATACTAATACTAATACTAATACTAATACTAATACTAATACTAATACTAATACTAATACTAATACTAATACTAATACTAATACTAATACTAATACTAATACTAATACTAATAATAATAATAATAATAATACAAATAATAATAATAATAATAATAATAATATTGTTAACAATAACAACAACAACAACAATAACAATAACAACAACAATATTATTATTATTATTATTATTATTATTATTATTATTATTATTATTATTATGCCGCCCCCCTCCGAAGACTCGGAGCGGCTCACAACACTAGTAAAAACAATGTTACAGTGGAACAAATCTAATATTAAAAGAGAAAAAAAGACATAAAACCCTATCATTTTAAACCAAACAACACAAACATACCAAACATAAAATATAAAAGCCTGGGGAAGGTGTCTCAGTTCCCCCATGCCTGGTGATATAGGTGGGTCTTGAGTAATTTATGAAAGACAAGGAGGGTGGGGGCAGTTCTAATCTCCGGGGGGAGTTGATTCCAGAGGGCCGGGGCTGCCACAGAGAAGGCTCTTCCCCTGGGGCCCGCCAAACGACATTGTTTGGTCGATGGGACCCGGAAAAGGCCAACTCTGTGGGACCTTATTAGTCGCTGGGATTCGTGCGGTAGCAGGCGGTTCCTGATGTACTCTGGTCCAATGCCATGAAGGGCTTTAAAAGTCATAATCAACAATTTGAATTGTGACCGGAAACTGATCGGCAGCCAGTGCAGGCCAGAACCGGAAGTGTGTTTTCCTGAACTTACGGTTTGCCCGTTGGGCGGTTTGTTTGCCTCCCAGGCTTCAGGGAAGTTTCCCTGAAGCGTCTGGAGGGCAAAATGGCCTTTCCCAAGGACAAAAATCAGCTGGAGCTGACACAGGCAGTAATGGGCAGCCAAAAATTTTACTGCCACACTGTAAGTGTGGCTTATTTTGTGGGTGTGGCTTAATGGTCATATAACTGGGTAGGCGTGGCTTGCCGGCCATGTGATGAGGGGGGAGTGGCTTGAACGATCATCATCATTCAAGTGAACTGTTAAGTTTTTTTTTTTGTAAGTATTGCCATTATGGTGCTACTGAAAACATATGAGAAGAAGGTTGTTTTGGGCCGCAGCCATCTTCTCTGGCCTCCTTGATTATTTTCTTTAATCAGCTTATAACACTAGTGTCAGATATATTATTTGATAATGCTTGTTATGATATTTGTATATTTGCTATTTTTTGTTTGCTCAATGGAGTGTATAAACTGAAATAAATGTCTGAGTAAGAGCCGCCCCGAGTCTTCGGAGAGGGGCGGCATACAAATCCAAATAATAAATAAATAAATAAATAAATAAATAAATAAATAAATAAATAAGTCCTCGACTTACAACCTTAGTGTCGCTCGCTGGGGTGACAATTTGCTTCGCATTCTCCTTCCTGGGTCACCCCCCCACCCCGTCTCACACTGGGTAGCTAGGCAAACGGGTGCTGCCAGAAGCACAAATGCTGCCAGCACCGCTTCCACCCATGCCTTCTGCTTGCACCTCAGGCAGGAGGTGGCTGCATGAGGCTGGAGGGGAGCCAGGCAAGAGAGAGGGAAGCTCGTCCGAGGCCAGGAAGGAGGAAAGAGGAAAAAAGCAAGACTGCAGGCGCAGCAACAGGGAAAAAAAGGAGAGCCGAGCCTAGACCAGTAATTCAGGAAGTGACAGACGCTGATCAGCTGGAGCTGCACATGCATCTTCATTTCCACTGGTGGAACTGCGTTTCAGCCCGTCCTGCCTGCTGCCCACCCCTGGACACCGGGAAAAGTCTTGTGTGCCCTCCGATATGCCATAGGTTCGCCATCGTGGGTATAGGGTTTCCGAATGAGCAGGGGGTTGGACTAGAAGACCTCCAAGGTCCCTCCCAACTCTGTTACTTTGTCAAAAGCAGACCTCCAACAACTTCTACAATTTTCCCAATTATTACTTCTTCTTCTTCTTCTTCTTCTTCCTCTTTTCTGATGAAACAAAGGTGTCTTTTAAGAATCAATCAAGGCATGTCATTGTATGCCATTTGATGTGATTTAATGTTGCTTCTATTTTTAGAGTGCCAAAAGAATGACACTTATTTTTTTTTAGTGTCATCAGTAGCAATTGGTGGATGGAAGTCTCTCTCTCTATCTTATACACACCCACCACCCATTCACACACACACACACACACACACACACACACACACACACACACACACCATTCTCAATACTTTCTTTGATTAATTCCACTACTGTCATTAGCGGAATTTGTCTGCTTGGATGACCAGGAATAGAAAATTCCACCCAGACTTAAGATAGCACAGCTGGTGGTGACACTTCCTCTCCCCTTGTGTTCCGCTGCATTTTTTCATGAAGGGCTTTTCAGAAACCTAAAAGCAAAGCTTTTAAATTTATTAATTCATTTATTTTTTTTAAAAAAATCCTGGATTTCTTCAGCTGACAAATGAATTAGTTAGCCTCATCACTTCCTGGTTTCAGAGATTGTCCACACAGCAGCAGCAGCAGCAGCAGAATTTGAAGGGACCTTGGAGGTCTTCTAGTCCAAACCCCTGCTTAGGCAGGAAACCCTTCACTACTTCAGACAGATGGTTATCCAACATCGTCTTAAAAACCTCTAGTGTTTGAGCATTCACAACTTCTGGAGGCAAGCTGTTCCACTGATTAATTTTTCTAACTGTCAGGAAATTTCTCCTTAGTTCTAAGTTGTTGTGAGTAGTCCACGACCGGGTCTGTTAGTGACAGATTCTGAGGAGTATGAACCGGGCCCATCTTGGTACCCTAGCCAAGTGTTCTTGCCAGCTGAATCAGAGAGTGAGAGTGAGGGAGAGCTGGAACCTGAGGAACCTCCAGAGACTGTAGAAACCCCAAAGATGGTAATGTTTGACTCAGAGGGGGATGAGGACATTGAGGAGCAGGAGTCCCTATTATATGCCTGGGTCAGAAAGTTTAGAAGCAGACGGGAACAGCTTTATGGGAAAAGGTTTAGAAAGTAGTCTATGGGAAAAGATCTAGTCAGTCATAGCTCTAGGAAACAGTGGATCACGCCTTGTCTGTATATAAGGGAGGGTTTCTAGGTAAAGAGGCATGGATCTGCAACGTTTGTCATGGAGGAACATCCAGGGCCAGAGTTCTAGAAATGTTGTACTGAGAAATTGCAGTGGCTCCTTTAAGAGTTATGCAGAGTTGCCAATGAAGAGAATGAAACTAAATCTGGAGATCTGTGAGGTTATGTGAGTGATTTACGGACCTTATCTAAAAGAAGTAATGTGTTAATTGGCTGCCTATTGGCTGGTGCATTATATCTCGGCCAGTTCGAGCGGGGCCTCTGTCAACATGAACCGAAACATTTACTTTTGTCTATACAAAGTATCTTTTAATATATAAACAGTGTTTGAATTAAATTAAGGTTGCTAGATTTTTACTTCGGTAAAGTGGTGGAAGAGAATAGTCATGAAGTAATATATATAAAGATAATATGTAAAAATAGAGGAGAAGATATATGAAAGGAAGAAAATATATATGATATATGAGATAAAGGAAAGACAATTGGACAGGGGACGAAAGGCACACTAGTGCACTTATGCACGCCCCTTACTGACCTCTTAGGAATCTGGAGAGGTCAACCGTGGACAGTCTAAGGGTAAAATGTTTGGGGGTTAGGGGATGGTATTATGGAGTCCGGTAATGAGTTCCACGCTTCAACAATTCTATTACTAAAGTCATATTTTTTACAGTCAAGTTTGGAGCGGTTAATATTGAAACTTGAATCTGTTATGTGCTCTTGTGTTGTTGTGGTTGAAACTGAAGTAGTTGTTGACAGGCAGGACATTGCAGCATATAATCTTGTGGGCAATACTTAGATCATGTTTAAGGCGTCTTAGTTCTAAGCTTTCTAGGCCCAGGATTGTAAGTCTAGTTTCATATGGTATTCTGTTACGGGCGGAGGAATGCAGGGCTCTTCTGGTGAAGTATCTCTGCTCTGGACATTTTCGAGGGTGTTAATGTCTGAGATGCGGTATGGGTATAGGTCATTGGTTTTCATCAGTTGCTTCCTGATCTGCCTTCAGTGCTTTGCAAATAGGTTGATTTCCGTTCGTAGTTCAGATTTTTGTAGAGAGCTTAAGCTTGGAATAAACCTTTATACGCATAAGAACTCCCTAGATTTCTTGATTTCTTGTGCTTGATAAGTGGATTATGACCACTCAGAAGAGCGGTTTCATATAATCTGTTCAAAACAGACATGTTGCTGCTTGATTGTGCCCATCTGTCTGTCTGTCTGAAATCAAAATGGAGATTATGTTGTCCCTTCAATTCTTTCGAAGCCCTGAAGCAGTTCCACCAACTGAGAAAGAGCAATTGAAGTTAATTAGGGGAATATTTTATTTAAAACAAGATATATAGCCCTTGGTAGATCAATTTGGCTTGCCAGACATGCTAAGGAATGTACAAGGTTTCAGGGCTGAAAAGATACTATAAGCATGAACCCAAGCCAGTTTGGTGTAGTGGTTAAAGATTTAAAAAGTGTTTTCTTTTATTTGATTGTTTTTCATCTGTATGTCTATCTGTCTGTCTCTCTCTCTCCTATCTATCTATCTATCTATCTATCTATCTATCTATCTATCTATCTATCTATCTATCTATCTATCTATCTATCATCTACCTACCTACCTACCTACCTACCTACCTATCTATTTATCTCTATCCATTCATCCATCTCTGTCTGTCTGTCAGTGTGTTTCTCTCTCTCTCTCTTTATATCTATCTATCTATCTATCATCTACCTACCTACCTACCTACCTACCTATCTATTTATCTATTTATCTCTATCCATTCATCCATCTCTGTCTGTCTGTCGGTGTGTTTCTCTCTCTCTCTCTCTCTCTTTATCTCTATCTATCTATTTATCTATCTATCTTTATCTATCATTTATCTATATCTATCTATCATCTATTTATCTATCTATCCACCCCGCATTTATTATTACTAATAATTATTCTTTTTATCATTAACTCAATATTGTTTAATCCGGCAAGCTCTCTGGGGACCAGGGCTGTTCTTCTTTCTGGTTGAATTGCTAAGAGGTTGTCTTGAAGCATACATACGTTCCATGTGCCAATGGTGAGTGGTGTAACCTTACGTTGGTTGGAAGATATGGCTATATCTAATTTAATGAAACTAGAGGACTAGGGAAGACATGATAGCAATGTTCCAATATCACCGAGGTGGCCACAAAGAAGAGGGAGTCAAACTATTCTCCAAAGCAGCGGTCCCCAAACTATGGCCCGTGGGCCGCATGTGGCCTGCTGAGGCCATTTATCCAGCCTGCAGGTGATTGACAGGAGCACAGGGAAAAGAGAGCAAGAAAGAAAGAAAGAAAAGGGAAAGAGAGGGAGGGAAAGAGAAGTGGAGAGGAAGGAAGGAGGGAAAGAAGGAAGGAAGGAAGGAAGGAGGGAATGAAAGAAGGAAGGAAGGAAGGAAGGAAGGAAGGAAGGAAGGAAGGAGAAATGGAGGGACAGAGGAAGTAAGGACTGTTTGGGAGGAGTAATTTTTTTTAATTTTTCTCTTAACATACATTCAAACAATACAGTGTACCATCTAATTTTCCATGAATAAAATGCGGTATTTTGTTAGTAACTAATATCAATCATCAAAAAAGTTGCAAAAGGTTTTTTTTCTAATTTTGTCATCCAGTTACATTCATTTTTTAAATTAAATTCCCTCCTTAATGTTCCTTCAAACAGTACACCAATTATTTTTCGAAATTATTAACCATTATGCCAAAGTGTTTCCTTCTTTCTTTATACATTTTTCTGTAAGCCAAGAAAACCTTGTAATCAGATGTTAACAAAAGAAAATTAAAAACAAAACATAAACATATATGAATTTCAGACTTCTTCCCCCTCTCTAAATAGTACATTCCCATTTGGTTTTTTACTTTAAGATAAGGTATGTACAGTGTGCATAGGGATTTGTTCATAGGGTTTTTTTTTATAGTCCAGCCCTCCAACAACCCCAGGGACAGTGAACTGTCCCCCTGTGTAAAAAGTTTGGGGACCCCTGCTCCAAAGCACCTGAGGGTAGGACAAGAAGCAATGGGTGGAAACTAAACAAGGAGAGAAGCAACTTAGAACTAAGGAGAAATTTCTTGACAGGTACAACAATTAATCAGTGGAACAGCTTGCCTCCAGAAGTTGTGAATGCCCCAACACTGGAAGATTTTAGGCAGATGTTGGATAACCATTTGTCTGAAGTGATGTAGGGTTTCCTGCCTAAGCAGGGGGTTGGACTAGAAGACCTCCAAGGTCCCTTCTGTAATTCTATATTCTATATGATAATCATCACAACATGTGGGCTTTGCCATACGCTGATTCCTCTTGCATTTGTTTTTGTCTCCTGCAAAATTACTGTAGTTATCTTTTTAAAAAAAGCAAACAAAACTGTCAACTGCACTATTGCTTGGCCAAATTGACATCTGACTTAGAAATCTCCCACCCCCACCCACCCAAAAAATTAAAAAAAAAAATCCCAGAGAGAGACAGAAAAAAAAGATTCCTCCAAAGAAAGCAGACGAGTCTCTGGCTTCCTTCCTCAGATTTCAAGAATTGTGCTCGGATCTTCTTCGCAGCCTCTCATTCGACCATGCGGAGATCCAAGGTCAGTCTCCGATTCCTGTTTGCAGTTGAAAGGTTTCGAAATTTGCTTTGCGACGTGACCTTCTGGGTGTATTGGAGGGGGTGGGATGGGGTTTTTCTCAGGATGCCTTTTGCTGTAATAGGATTTGACCTGAGAACCGTTTGGGCTTCCTGACTTTATCGCTATTTAGGAGTGAAAGGAGGCAGCGGAGAAATTTTTGTTCTGCAATGATATTCTTTGCTTGAAATGTGGCCGGTCCCTGCTGCAAAGGTTATGGTTTATTTTTATTTATTTATTAACAAGATGGTAAATGTGCTTACATCGGGCTGTTGCAACCACAAACTCTTAAAAGAGTTTTTAAAAACTTTTAATTTTTCTTATAATTGCTTTAATAGTTTGGACTATTTTTATTGCTTTAAAATGTTATATATATATGTATTCCAAACTTGCAAAGAACTGATAAAGAAATAAAGGGAGAGAAGTATAGATCTATTTCAAGTTTTTTAGCTTTCGTCAGCCAAGCCATACTCTTCTAGGATTCGAACCTGGGCTCTTATGCCTTGGTAGGCAGTGATTTTTCCTCTAAGCCACAGGTTCTATTCTCTTTTATCAGCTGAGCCGGAGAAAGAAATATATATATAGAGAGAGAATATATATTGAATCAAATACAATGGAATGGAATGGAATAGAATAGAATAGAATTTTATTGGCCAAGTGTGATTGGACACACAAGGAATTTGTCTTGGTGCAGATGCTCTCAGTGTACATAAAAGAAAAAGATACATTTGTCAAGAATCATGTGGTACAACAATCAATGATTGTCATAGGGGTCAAATAAGCAATGAAGAAACAATCAATATTAATAAAAATCTTAGGATACAAGCAACAAGTTACAGTCATACAGTCCTAAGTGGGAGGAAATGGGTGATAGGAATGATGAGAAAAACTAGTAGAATAGAAGTGCAGATTTAGTAAAAAGTTTGACAGTGTTGAGGGAATTATTAGTTTAGTAGAGTGATGGCATTTGGGAAAAATGTTCTTGTGTCTAGTTGTCTTGGTGTGCAGTGCTCTGTAGTGACATTTTGAGGGTAGGAGTTGAAACAGTTTATGTCCAAGATAAGAGGGGTCAGTAAATATTTTCACAGCCCTCTTTTTGACTTGTGCAGTACACAGGTCCTCAGTTTTTCCTGCAGTTCTGATTCTCCTCTGAAGTCTGTGTCGGTCTTATTGGGTTGCAGAACCAAACCAGACATTTATGGAGGTGCAGATGACAGACTCAATGATTCCTCTGTAGAACTGTACGAGCAGCTCCTTGGGCAGTTTGAGCTTCCTGGTTTGGTGCAGAAAGAACATCTCCCCCGGGCTTATATAGTTTATGTATGGTATGATTGTGTTGTATGATTTTTAAATGGTGGGTTTTAGATAATTGTTAATATTAGATTTATTACATTGTTTTCGGAGAGGGACTGCATACAAATCTAATAAATTATTATTATTATTAAATTATACCTGACCAAAATTTTTCTACTGGTTCTGCATACCTGACCATTTATTTATTTTTTGATTTGATTTGATTTGATTTGTATGCCACCCCTCTCCCTAGACTCGGGGCGGCTCACAACAGACCATACTGATGTTCTAGATACTGTATGTAGCGGAAGACAAATCCATCCAGGCTCAGATCCCATGACATCTGAGAAGGAACTAATTAAGTCTGAGCCTGCTGAGAAAGCAAATATTAGCTGTCTATTTGGGAAAACTAAATTGCAACCGATATTTATTAATTTTTTTCTTGCTGACAGTCCTGGGGCAACGGTGTAAGAAGTGAAGAAAAGTGAAAACCCTGCTCGAGGGGGCAACTTTTTCCCCCACAACTATTTCAAAACTTTTGATAATCCTAGCCCTGCCATTCACGCCCCATCACCCATGGCAGATTCTGCCGGGCTGGATCAAGATGTCTGTCGAATCTCCTTAGAGAATTGGCAGTTTGCTCTGATCTCTTAACTTCTGTTATCCACTGCGGGGCCAGATGAAAAATCTATGCTCAGTTTGAACTGGTGACCTCTCCCTTTTAAGAAAGCATGCGAGGGAAAGGATTGGCCCTCTCTTTCAGCCCAACGCACCTGACAGGATTGTGGTGGTGGGGAAAAGAGGAAGAGGAAGGAAAGAAAGAAAGAAAGAAGGAAGGAAGAATGGATGGAGAAGGAAGAAGGGAGGGGGCGGGGAAGGAAGGAAGGGGAAAAGAAGGAGGGAAAGAATGAAGGAGGGGAGGAAGGAAAGAAGGAGGGAAGGAAAGAAGGGGGAAAGAAGGAGGGAAGGGGAGGGAGGGAGGAAGGAAGGAGGGAAGGGGAAAAGGAGGGAAGGGGGAGGGAAGGAAGGGAAGAAGGAAACAAGGGAGGGAGAGGGGAGGAAGCAAGGAAGCAAGGAAGCAAGGGAGGGAGAGGGACGGAAGGAGGGAGGGAATGAAGAAGGAAGGAAGGGGAAAAGAAGGAGGGAAGGGGAGGAAGGAAGGAAGGGGAAAAGGAGTGAAGGGGAGGGAAGGAAGGGAAGAAGGAAGCAAGGGAGGGAGAGGGAAGCAAGGAAGCAAGGAAGCAAGGGAGGGAGAGGGAGGGAGGGAAGGAGGGAAGGAAGGAAGGGGAAAAGGAGGGAAGGGGAGGGAAGGGGAGGGAAGGAAGGGAAGAAGGAAGCAAGGGAGGGAGGGGGAGGAAGGAAGGAAGGAAGGAAGGGGATAAAGAAGAAATGAGGGAAGGAGGGAAGGAGAGGGAGTAAGGGAGGCTGGTGTGTTGGCTGACTTGAGTTTATAAAAAAATAATGACCGCAAGATATAAATCAGCCCGAAACACAGCTGAGTAGCTTTGCAAAGATGGGGCAGCTATGGGAAAAATGGGGCATAGAGAGTTTGTTTCATGCCAACCTTCTTCCGTTCCTTGATCTTCATGTCCTCCACGGATCCTAGGAGGCAAAATGAGGACAGTTGCTCAAACTAAACACTTATGGATGCTTATTTTCTTGTATTTATGCAGGTTGTCCCGCTGGGCCAGAATTATTTCTGGATTTCTTGCCTGGTGCTTGCAGGTTTTATCAGATTACAGGTATGCGGTCAAGGTAAGGAGCTGACGCCTCTGGAAGTCGAACGTTGGAACTGTGATATATGGATGTTTGTCCAGAAGTGGGTTTGGATCAGTGAAGGTTACCTCGTGGCCGGCACTACTGGTGGGGTCCTGGTGACCTGTGCTGGTGCAGGGGTGTCTGGCATGCACTTGCACATGACGGTGCAAGATTCGGCTTCTGCGCATGTACAGAAGCGAAATCTCAAGTGAGGATGCTCTAGCATGTGCGGTGTTGTGGTTAGCTCTGGCCCAGCTCCTGCCCCAAGGACTGTGGATGTGGGGGAGACATCCACATGCTGCAGGCCTGTTTTGCCCCTGGTGGAATCTGATGATGAAGGCTCCTCTGACCAAGAAGACATGAGTGACAGGGAGGAGGAGAGTGTGGCAGACAGCTCAGAAGGAGATCAATTATCTAGCTCCTCCTTGGATTCAGAACAAGAGTTAATGATACAGCCACGCATGCGGAGAGCGATGCATAGGCAGCAACAACTGAGAGATTATTATCAAAGAAAATGAGGCCACCTGTGGTTGGGTGGGGCTGTGATGATTAGTGAGGCTGCTATAAATAGCAGCCTGTGGGTTTGGCCCTTGTGGAGGATTATCTGATCCTGCTTTACTGACTTTGACCTTTTGTGTGCTGATTTTTCCTTGCGTTGAAACTAAACCAGAGCAAAGTGTGTTTCACTTTGTGAAAGAAGAAGGACTGTGAATTGCCTCACAGCTGCAAGTTAACTATCACAGAACTGATAAGGGACTTGTACCAATTACCAGTTTGTTTGGAGACCAGTGCTCTTTGCTATACCAAAAGAGGGCTTGGCTTAAGTGAATTTTCATTATAAAGAACATTGTTTTGAATTTTCAAACATGTGTGTGTCTGAAATTGGTACCTGTGAATTTTGGGGAGGATTCTACCAGAGAGCCCGACAGAACACGCGGAAGCAAAAACACCGCCAAAAATCAGTGAAATGTCACATGTGTGACTGTCCTCACATGAGATTTCGCTTCCTGCACATGCGCAAACCCCAAATCTCATGAGGGCGCACGCATGTAAGCATCTAAATTTTTCCTTTCGGGACCCAATACTGGTTTGATAGCTTCGCTGTGCCTCATTTTGAGTGTGGTGCTGTGTTGTCTTAACTGTCCTTCGATACGGTACTTTTGGAGATGTGAAATCTAAATAGCAGCAAATAAGGGGAGACTAGATGGACCATGAGGTCTTTTTCGGCCGTCAATCTTCTATGTTTCTATAACAGTAGGCGAAGGTGTGGTACACAGCCCTTGTAGAGAAATTCCAGGTCAATCTATTTATTTCTTTATTTATTGTTAGAGTTGAAAGGGACCATGCAGGTCATCAAGTCCAACCCCCTGCCTGAGCAGGAATCCTAAAGCACCCCAACCAAGTGGCAGTCCAATCTCCTCTTAAAAGTGTCCAGAGTTGGGGAGTTCACAACCTCCGCAAGCACGTTGCTCCACTGGTTGATCGCTCTGACCGTCTTCCTTACTTCTAGGTTGAATCTCTTCTTGGTCAGCTTCCAGCCATTGTTCCTCGTTTGGCCCTCTGGTGCTCTGGAGAATAGAGTGCCCCCCTCCTCTCTGTGGCAACCCCTCATATACCTGTATACAGCTATCACGTCCCCTCTGGCCCTCCTTTTCTCTAGGCTATCCATGCCCAGTTCCCCCAATCTCTCTTCATAAGTCTTGGTTTCAAGTCCCCTAACCATTTTGGTTGCTCATTTGCTAATTTAACATTATTTAAGTTTATTAAAGGCTCAGCAACGGCAGACGTTTTTGAACAAGTTTTCTTTACTGAAAACGGCGGATCCAAAATTATAAAAAAAGCAAAAACATATTTGCCCCCTTGTCCATTTAAAAAAAAATAATTTTGGGATTGTGAAATAATTTGTGGGGTTTTCCTATCTTTTTGTGTGCGTGTGTATCTGTTGATGGATTGTTGTACGTTGATGGATTGTATGTGTATAATTGTTTTTAGTTATATATCAGAGGGGAGAGAGCAGCAAATGAACATTGGAGCACTAGTCCTTATTTATTTATTTATTATTTATTTATTTATTCAATTTTTATGCCGCCCTTCTTCTTAGACTCAGGGTGGCTTACAACATGTTAGCAATAGCACTTTTTTAACAGAGCTAGGCTATTGCCCCCACAATCTGGGTCCTCATTTTACCCACCTCGGAAGGATGGAAGGCTGAGTCAACCTTGAGTCAGTGATGAGATTTGAACCGCTGACCTTCAGATCTACAAGTCAGCTTCAGATCTACAAGTACAGCACTCTACCTGCTGCGCCACCCTCTTTATTCATTCATTCATTCATTCATTCATTCATTCATTCAATCATTCAATCATTCATTCATTCATTCATTCATTCATTCATTCATTCATTCATTCATTCGATTTATATGCTGCCCCTCTCTGAGAACTCGGGGCAGCTGACAACATATAAAAGAACAGCACAATACAAATACAAATCCAATTAATATGAACCCCTAATCTAATCTAAAATCCCCATTATTAAAAATCAATCATACCCACTCAGCAACAACATACACTCGTCAGCCATGGGGCTAGAATCTAATGGCCCCAAGCCTGGCGGCATAGATGAGTCTTTGGACTCTTGTGGAAGGCAAGCAGGGTGGGGACAGTGCAAATCTCCGGGGGGAGCTGATTCCAGAGGGCCCCCACAGAGAAGGCTCTTCCCCTAGGCCAGGGGTCTCAAACTCGCAGCCCACGGGCCAATAGTTTGCGGCACCCACCTCAATATCAAAGTTTAATGTTAGTGCGGCCTGAGTTTGATACGAATGGCACTTTTCAGTGTTGTGTGCAGACTGGATGAACCTACCAATCATGGTGGGGTACACTGATCTCAGAGGCGGGACATCAGCCGGGCATATTGCGAACTTGCGCTATTACCCTGGGCTCAGAAACGGAGGTGGAAATTGCAGAAAAAAAGTGGAAAAGACGCATCAGCTAAAGTTTAACCGCTAAACACTGAAACAGTGACACCAAGTGAAATTATACAGTATATTACACAGCCCCAAACATGTGTTTTTCAAAACCTGTGTTGAAGAGAAAGGTTGGTGATGAGCACAGATAATTTCAGGAAAAGTGGGAAGTGCAATATTTCTTTGTTGAGCAGAGGGACATCCTGATTTGTGTCTTATTTGCACAGAGAAAGTTGCGGTGCACAAAGAATGCAATTACAATTGTGCCCAGAAACCAATCAGCAGCCAATGCAGTCCTCAGAGTGTTGGAGAAACATGGGCATGCCTAGGAAAACCCATGACCACTTGCGCAGCTGCCTTATCCCATTATAGAAGCCTGATCTTGAGGGGGGGGGATTTTTTTCCTGATCATTCTCACTTATTTTGCCTGACTATTTGGCCCATTTCTTTATTTGGTTATGGATTTGAGAGAAAACACTAAGAATGGACTTTTCTATGAAATGCAGTGCTCCAATGAATTAAAATCTCAAATTTGCCATTCCGCTGCCAACATTCTTCCCGGTCTGTTGTGTGACTCCTAGAGCGACCACCAAGATCTGGGATGCAAAAGAAGAGCGGAAAACAATTTCTGGCTTTATTAACCAAATAATTCCTTCTTTGTCTCCCTGGCCAATGAAAAACTCTGCCTGTCTTTGCACGGCGTCCTTCACAATGGAAGGTTCTCCCACTTTGCTTTGCTCAGAGCTTCTTCTGAATCTCAGCTTTGTTTTCCCGTGAAACACAATTTCCTTCCAGGAAGCTAGAGGACTATCTCCCAAAGGTCAAAGATCACAGATGTGGAATGGAGTCGCTTACTGTGGTCCTTTGGAAACATTGTTGGATTCCGATGGTCGGGTCCTCTGATTGCATTTTATGGATGACATTTCTGAGTTTTGGAGGGTGGGTTGTGGAGTTGTGGCTGGCCCCTAATGCCTGCTGTTGATGACTTGGACTTAATCCCTGGATTAAGCCCAAGTCCAGGTTCCTAAGAGGCCAGTAAGGGGCGTACATAAGTGCACTGGTGTGCCTTTCATCCCCTGTCCAATTGTCTTTCCTTTCTCTCACTTATCATATATATTTTCTTTCTTTCATATATCCTCTCCTCTAAGTTCACTTTACCCTTATATATATTACTACATGTCTATTTTTCTTCCTATGTATTTGTGTATTGGACAAATGAATAAATAAATAAATAAATAAATAAAATAAATTTGTAGCTGGCTGAAGCGTAGACATCAGAGGGTTGTTGTTAATGGCAAGCATTCTGAGCAGAGCCTGGTTACAAGTGGTGTGCCAGAAGGGTCTGCTCTGAGTCCTATTCTTTTTAATATGTTTGTGAGGGACATAAGGGAAGGTTTGGTGGGGAAGGTTTGCCTATTTGCCGATGACTCTAAAGTGTGCAATAGGGTTGATATTCTTGGAGGCATCTGTAATATGGCAAACGATTTAGCTTTACTAGATAAACGGTCAAAGCAATGGAAACTGCAGTTTAATGTTTCCAAATGTAAAATAATGCACTTGGGGAAAAGGAATCCTCAATCTGAGTATTGTATTGGCAGTTCTGTGTTAGCAAAAACTTCAGAAGAGAAGGATTTAGGGGTAGTGATTTCTGACAGTCTCAAAATGGGTGAGCAGTGTAGTCGGGCAGTAGGAAAAGCAAGTAGGATGCTTGGCTGCATAGCTAGAGGTATAACAAGCAGGAAGAAGGAGATTGTGATCCTGCTATATAGAGCGCTGGTGAGACCACATTTGGAATACTGTGTTCAGTTCTGGAGACCTCACCTACAAAAAGATATTGACAAAATTGAACGGGTCCAAAGACGGGCTACAAGAATGGTGGAAGGTCTTAAGCATAAAACGTATCAGGAAAGACTTCATGAACTCAATCTGTATAGTCTGGAGGACAGAAGGAAAAGGGGGGGACATGATCGAAACATTTAAATATGTTAAAGGGTTAAATAAGGTTCAGGAGGGATTTTTTTTTAATAGGAAAGTGAAGACAAGAACAAGGAGACACAATCTGAAGTTAGTTGGGGGAAAGATCAAAAGCAACGTGAGAAAATATTATTTCACTGAAAGAGTAGTAGATCCTTGGAACAAACTTCCAGCAGATGTGGTTGGTAAATCCACAGTAACTGAATTTAAACATGCCTGGGATAAACATATATCCATTGTAAGATGAAATACAGGAAATAGTATAAGGGCGGACTAGATGGACCATGAGGTCTTTTTCTGCCGTCAGTCTTCTATGTTTCTTCTATGTTTCTATGAAAGTGAACACAAGAACAAGGGGGCAAAATCTGAGGTTAGTTGGGGGCAAAATCAGTAGCAACATGAGAAAATATTATTTTATTGAAAGAGTAGTAGATGCTTGGAACAAACTTCCAGCAGACGTGGTTGGCAAATCCACAGTAACTGAATTTAAACATGCCTCAGACAAACATATATCCATTCTAAGATGAAATACAGGAAATAGTATAAGGGCCGACTAGATGGATCATGAGGTCTTTTTCTGCCATCAGTCTTCTATGTTTCTAAAAAAAATTCCATCATTTTTTTCTGCTTCTGTCTGTAAAGATAATGCTGGTTTTTTGCAGGGTCAAACCGCCTGAAGCTAACGGTCCTTTCAGAAGACAGATTGCAAATGAAGTGGAAGGAAAGCGAAGGAAACACCAGCGGGTACAAAGTTCGTGTAAAGCCAATGGCAGGTATAATACTGTAGAAATCCAGCAGAGCTGCTTCTTTCAGAAATATACCAATTTTGAAGGGGGTCTCTCTCAACATCTTTGGATTTTCACTTTTAAATACGATGAATAAACCTACTGTAATTTTTTTTTAAAAAATATGATTTTAAAAATTAAGCGTTTAAATCATTTAAATATGAGCCAGCAATATGTAGCCAACACAGTTCTAAGCTGCATAAACAGAGGCAGTGATAATAATAATAATTAATAATTTATTAGATTTGTATGCCGCCCCTCTCCGAAGACTCGGAGTGGCTCACAACAAACGATAAAAAACAATATTATACAGGCACAAATCTAATATTAAGAAAAAACTAAAATCCCTACCATAATTAAAAACCAAACAGCACATACATACCAAACATAAATTATAATAAGCCTGGGGGAAAGGTGTCTCAAATCCCCCATGCCTGGCGGTATAAGTGGGTCTTAAGTAGTTTACGGAAGACAAGGAGGGTGGGAGCAGTTCTAATCTCCGGGGGGAGTTGATTCCAGAGGGCCGGTGCCGCCACATAGAAGGCTCTTCCCCTGGGGCCCGCCAGACGACATTGTTTAGTCGACGGGACCCGGAGAAGGCCAACTCTGGGATTCGTGCGGTAGCAGGCGGTTCCGGAGGTATTCTGGTCCAATGCCATGTAGGGCTTTAAAGGTCATGACCAACACTTTGAATTGTGACCGGAAACTGATCGGCAGCCAATGCAGACCACGGAGTGTTGTAGATACGTGGGTGAATCTGGGAAGCCCCACGATGGCTCTCGCAGCCGCATTCTGCATGATCTGGAGTTTCTGAACACTTTTCAAAGGTAGCCCCATGTAGAGAGCATTGCAGTAATCGAACCTCGAGGTGATGAGGGCATGAGTGACTGTGAGCAATGACTCCCTGTCCAAATAGGGCTGCAACTGGTGTACCAGGGAACCTGGGCAAACGCCCTCCTCGCCACAGCCGAAAGATGATGTTCCAATGTCAGCTGTGGATCGAGGAGGACGCCCAAGTTGTGCACCCTCTCTGAGGGGGTCAATGGTTTCCCCCCCCCCAGGGTAATGGACGGACAGATGGAATTGTCCTTGGGAGGGAATACCCACAGCCACTCCGTCTTGTCTGGATTGAGTTTGAGTTTGTTGACACCCATCCAGTCCCCAACAGCCTCCAGGTACCGGCACATCACTTCCACTGCTTCGTTGATGTGAGTGATGGGCTCCTATGGGAACGATCAGAAACACAGTTCCGGTAGCAAAATTTGGATCTCCACCCCAGAGCACCCAATTTGCACTGAAAGATGTTGAAACAAAACATCTTTCAGAAACACTGATTTATTAACCAGAGCATACAAAACCTTTGTCAGACCTATTCTAGAATATAGCTCAGCTGTGTGGAATCCACACTGCATATCAGATATTAATACAATCGAAGGTGTCCAGAAATACTTCACAAGAAGAGTCCTTCACTCCTCCTCACGTAACAAATTGCCCTACTCCTCCAGACTGCAAATACTAAATCTACAAAATTTACAACTACGTCGTCTCTGAACTGATTTAACTGTTGTTCATAAAATCATACATCATAATGTACTCCCTGTCAGTGACTACTTCGCCTTTAACAACAACAACACAAGAGCACGTAATAGATACAAACTGAATGTAAATCGCTCCAAACTTGACTACAGAAAATACGATTTCAGCAATAGAGTGGTCACTGCCTGGAACTCATTACCTGACTCTCTTGTTGCTTCCCCCAACCCCAAAATCTTCAACCTTACATTATCTACTATCGACCTCTCCCCTTTTTTAAGAGGTCTGTAAGGGGTGTACATAAGTGCACTTATGTGCCTAATGTCCCTGTCCTACTGTCTTATTATCCTTTCTATTACTACGTTCTACTTATGCTATGCTATGCTATGCTATGCTGTGTTATGTTCTGTTCTGCTGGCGTGTCTCAACCGCCTGTAATTACAGGGTAATTAGTCCAGGAAGACAGAAACAGCTCCCTTTTTAAATGTCAAAGGGATTTTCTGGTACACACAAGGCACAGGTTAAATGCAGTCCAATTGCTCACCCAATAATTGGGAAATTGAGTCCAATTCTAAAGTCCAGAGAGTCCACACACACAATCCTGAACAGCAAAAACCATGATCTTGATGAAACAATGAATCAGATAAACTGCCATGAGGCTAAAACACCAGGCTGCACTTTTTTATGTAGCACTAATTACAGCAGCCCCACCCAACCACAGGTGGCCTCATTTTCTCTTGTAATAATCCTTCAGTTATTGTCTCCTATGCATCACTCTACGCATGCGTGGATGTATCATTAATTCTTGTTCAGAATCCAGGGATGATACAGATGATTGATCTCCTCCTGGGCTGTCTGCCAAACTCCCCTCTTCCCTGTCACTTACGCTTCCTTGGTCAGAGGAGACTTTGTCGGCAGATTCTACTGGGAGCAAAACACGCCTGCGGCATGTGAATGTCTCCCCCATATCCACCTCCACACTCCTTGGGGCAGGAGCTGTGCCAGAGCTAACCACAACATGTTATGTTATGTTAATATGTACTATAATACTATACTTGTTTGACAAATAAATAAATAAAATAAATAAATAAATAAATAAAATGCATAGGCCATGCCCACAGTGTGGTAGTAAAAATTTTGGTAGCCCAACACTGAACAGAGGGATAGAATCATGACCACGGGAAGTGTTAATACCATTTTATAAGGTCTTGGCAAGGCCAGAGTTGGAATACTGCATTCAGTTTTGGTCACCACTATGTAAAAAGATGTGGAGACTCTAGAAAAAGTACAGAGAAGACCAACAAAGATGATTAGGGGACTGGGGCACATTTCTTGCACAAATTTTTATTCACAAAATTGCTGAACTTCCTTTTAGAATAAAATTGGCATTTATAGTTACATTTATTTAATTCTGTTTTCAAAATAGAATATTTTATTATTTTATTAATAATTAATTAATATTAATTACATGAGAAATGCATTCTCAATTCAGATCGCTGTTCCCACATTTGACCTTGGATAAACCTAAACCGACTGTTATCTCCTTTATCTTTAATTCGTTTAAATTTGGAAAATATGCAGAGATGCCATTCTGGACCCTTCAGCAAATTACAGATGTGCAAAATCAGATCTAAACCTACTCTGACTATGTCCCTGAGGGTGCTGTAGCTTTCCTATGGAGTCATTCAATGTGAAGTTTAATTCTAGTTGGTTAAATAAGCCAATAACACACCAGAAACTGACAAAGCAGTGAAAGGCGCTCATATTTAACACACAAAGCTGAATTTAACTTAATGCAAAGTCAAATGGTCAATAGATTTAATTTTAGGCTAGCTATGGAGTTTCTGGAACAGGCAATTCCCACCTCTGCCATTTTTTTTTCTTCTTCTTCTTCTTCTTCTTCTTCTTCTTCTTCTTCTTCTTCTTCTTCTTCTTCTTCTTCTTCCTTCTTCTTCTCCTTCTTCTTCTTCTTCCTTCTTCTTCTTCTTCTTCTTCTTCTTCTTCTTCTTCTTCTTCTTCTTCTTCCTTCTTCTTCTTCTTCTTCTTCTTCTTCTTCTTCCTTCCTTCTTCTTCTTCTTCCTTCTTCCTTCTTCTTCTTCTTCTTCTTCTTCTTCTTCTTCTTCCTTCTTCTTCTTCTTCTTCTTCTTCCTTCTTCTTCTTCTTCTTCTTCTTCCTTCTTCTTCTTCCTTCTTCTTCTTCTTCCTTCTTCCTTCTTCTTCTTCTTCCTTCTTCTTCTTCTTCTTCTTCCTTCTTCTTCTTCTTCTTTTTCTTCCTTCTTCTTCTTCTTCTTCTTCTTCTTCTTCTTCTTCTTCCTCCTCCTCCTCCTCCTTCTTCCTCCTCCTCCTTGTTACTGTTATTGTTATTGTTATTGTTATTGTTATTGTTATTGTTATTGTTATTGTTATTGTTATTGTTATTGTTATTGTTATTGTTATTGTTATTGTTATTGTTATTGTTATTGTTATTGTTATTGTTATTGTTATTGTTATTGTTATTGTTATTGTTATTGTTATTGTTATTGTTATTGTTATTGTTATTGTTATTGTTATTGTTATTGTTATTGTTATTGTTATTAATTAGATTTGTATGCCACCCCTATCCGAAGACTGGGCAGCTCACAACATAATACACAATGTACAAATCCAATATTTAAAAAAAAGATTAAAACCCTTATCATAAAAAATTAATCACACAACCCAAGCAAACCATACATAAATCGTAGTAGCTAGTGGGCATATCAACTTCCCCATGCCTGGCGACATAGGTGGGTTTTTAAGAGCTTACAAAAGGCAAGGAGGGTGAGGGCAGTTCTAATCTCTGGGGGGAGTTCATTCCAGAGGGCTGGGGCCGCCACAGAGAAGGCTCTTCCCCTTGGTCCCACCAGACGGCATTGCTTAGTCGACGGGACCTGGAGAAGGCCAACTCTGTGGGACCTCATCGGTCTCTGGGATTTGTGCGGCAGAAGGCGGTCCCGAAGGTATTCTGGTCCGATGCCATGCCATTATAGTTTGCCAATATGCAGTTATTTGGAAAACTACTTATCTTTGTGTCTGGAAACTAGGCAAGCAGTAGGAGTTCCCTGTGACAAATAAATATTGAGGGAAGGCAAGGAGACTGTAGAAATACTAGCAGTAATGGGTTGCTAGCCAGTATGTGCCACACTGCATACCGATAGCGAAAATGTAGCTGCACACACAGCTCTGGGTGACCGGCTGGCGGGTGCATTCATCCGAGTAAGATTTGGCTTCTGTGCATGCACAGGAAGCGAAATCTAGCGAGAGGACATGCACATGTGTTATTAACTGTGATTCTTTGCTTCTGCGCATGCAGAACCAATTTACGTGACACAGAGTGAGGACGCCGGGCAGTGTGATCATTCACAATCTGTCTCTGTCTGTCTGTCTGTCTGTCTGTCTGTCTGTCTGTCTGTCTCTCTCTCTCTCTCTCTCTCTCTGTCTCTTTGTGTGTGTGTCTGTCTGTCTGTCTGTCTTTCTCTCTCTCCCTCTCTCTCTCTTTCTCTCTCTCAGTCTCTCTCTCTCTGTGTCTCTCTCTATGTCTCTATTTTTCTCTCTCTCTGTGTGTGTCTCTTTCTCTCTCTTTTTCTCTCTCTGTCTTTCTCTCTCTCTTTTCTCTCTCTCTCTGTATCTCTTTGTCTCTATCTTTCTCTCTCTCTCCCCCCCTCTCTCCTTTTCTCTCTCAGTCTCTCTCTGTCTGTCTCTCTGTCTCTCTCTGTGTGTCTCTATCTTTCTCTCTCTGTGTGTGTCTCTTTCTCTCTCTCTTTTTCTCTTTCTCTTTCTTTATCTCTCTCTCCCCCTCTCTGTGTCTCTCTGTGTCTATATCTTTCTCTCTCTCTTTTTCTCTCTCTCTCAGTCTCTCTCTCTCTCTCTCTCTGTATCTCTCTCTGGCTCTATCTTTCTCTCTGTGTGTCTCTCTCTCTCTTTCTCTCTCTGTCTCTGTGTCTCTATCTTTCTCTATCTTTCTCTTTCTCTTTCTCTTTCTCTTTTTCTCACTCTCTCTCTGTGTCTCTCTCTATCTCTATCTCTGTCTCTCTGTGTCTCTATCTTTCTCTCCCTCCCTTTCTTTTTATCTCTGTCTCTCTCTGTGTGTGTCTCTCTCAATCTTTCTCTCTCTGTGTCTCTATTTTTTCTCTCTCTCTATTTTTGTCTCTCTGTCTCTCTCTGCCTTTCTGTCTCTTGGTCTTTCTGTCTCTCTACCTTTCTTTCTGTCTCTCTCTTTGTGTGTGTCTCTCTCTGTCTCTCCCTCCTTCTCTCTGTTATGGGCTGTAAAGCATCCATTCTGCCTCCATTGTAAATCCGAGAGGTTGTTAATCATCTGCTTGTAAGTCGAGGACTTTGATTAGATGTTTAAGCTATGATTTGTACATTGGTGAATTTGTTTATTTTTGTGTCACTCTTCCACCTATTGCAGGTGACTCTGAGCAGGAAGTGATGCTGAAAACCAAGATGGCGAAAGCAACGGTGGGTGGGCTGAGTCCCACCAAAGAATACACTCTGCAGATCTACATCCTTAATGGATCCCAGGAAGCCCTCTTTGTCAAGAGGAAGTTTATGAGTAAGTGTGGTTTCTGCTTCCTTCTGGTGCGTGTACTTTACCGTTGGCCATGCTGGCTTTGAGCTGGGTTGTTTTTTTGCAGACATCTCATCACCCAACTAAGTAACACCATCAATGGTAGAAGGGAGTGAGGTTGTGGGGGGAGGATAGGAAAAGGAGGAAGACAACTATGGGGTTGAGCTGGGTTGTTTTCTTACAGATGTTTCATTACTAGTGATGGGCCAACCGAACCCACACAATTCGGGTCCATACCGAATTTTGCGGTGTTCGGTATGCCGAACACGAACCTGAAATTTTTTCAAACTTCGGGCAAAGTTCAGTGTCGTGTTCGGCATTCGGAGCTTTGATGTCACTGGCAGGTTGCTAAGGATGCCAAGGTGGTCACTTCCTGGATACCATGGAATCCAGGAAGTGATCACCTTGGCATCCTTAGCAACCTGCCGGTGACGTCAAAGCTCTGCCCCCGGAATCTCTTCGTGGGAGGGATTCCCCGTTCGGGTTCGGGTTCAGGTTCGGTTTGGGTTCGGCCGAATTTTGCCTAAAGTTCGTCCGAACTTGCCGAACCTGAACACCGTTGGGTTCGCCCATCACTATTCATTACCCAAGTAGGTAATATTATCAGTGCTAGAAGGGAATGAGGAAGGATTGAGGAGGAGGAGGAGGACTGAGGGCTCCTTGGTGCTCTCTGAGCTTGGTTCTATTCTTGCAGACATTTCATTACCCTATTAGGTAACATCATCAGTACCAGAAGGGGGTAGGATTGGATTAACACTGTTCATATACTAGCATCTTGTTCTGTCAGTGTTGGTTGGGGTGTTCTCAGTGGCTTCTTGATCAGGCTGTTGTTTACAGTTTGGTTGTATGTTAAGAAACTACTGGGAACACCCCCACTGATACTGACAGGGTAAATTAGGGCCTCCGTCCGATTTGCTTGATCTCTGGACTAT
The DNA here is from genome assembly GCF_031021105.1 of Erythrolamprus reginae. NCBI lineage: Eukaryota > Metazoa > Chordata > Lepidosauria > Squamata > Dipsadidae > Erythrolamprus > Erythrolamprus reginae. Next base: position 9,506,915 of record NC_091952.1, on the reverse strand, counting down.
CTTCATTTCGGCTGTCACAGTTGAAGAACTGAAAAACCACTCCCAGGCCAGAAGCCACAGAAAGCATCCAACCAGTATGCCGGAGAAAGGAGGAATTCTACCAGTGGAAGTCACTTCACCAACGTCAGATGAAACTTCAACTTTGATAGGTATGAACAGTGTGTCTGTGTTTGTGTGTGTTTATGTGTTTATGTGTTTGTGTATTTATTTATTTATTTATTTATTCATTCATTCATTCATTCATTCATTCATTCATTCATTCATTCATTAGATTTGAATGCCGCTCCTCTCCGTAGACTCGGGGTGGCTAACAACAATAATGAAACAACATATAACAAATCTAATTTTTAAAATAATTAAAAGACCCTTATTTAAAAAACCAAACATACACACAAACATACCATGCATAAATTGTATAGGCCTAGGGGGAAGGGAATATCTCAATTCCCCCATGCCTGACGACAGAGGTGGGTTTTAAGAAGCTTACGAAAGGCGAGGAGGGTGGGGGCAATTCTGATCTCTGGGGGGAGTTGGTTCCAGAGGGCCGGGGCCGCCACAGAGAAGGCTCTTCCCCTGGGGCCCGCCAAACAACATTGTTTAGTCGATGTGTCCCGGAGAAGGCCAACTCTGTGGGACCTAACTGGTCGCTGGGTTTCATGTGGCAGAAGGCGGTCCCTGAGATATTCTGGTCCGATGCCATGAAGGGCTTTATAGGTCATAACCAACACTTTGAATTGTGACCGGAAACTGATCGGCAACCAATGCAGACTGCGGAGTGTTGGTGTAACATGGGTATACTTAGGGAAAGCCCATGATTGCTTTCACAGTTGAATTCTGTTTGTGTATGTGCAGTGAAGGGCTCCACTTACCTTTCCCTACTTTTATGAGATCCGGAGGCCAACCTGGCCATGCGTGCACCCCCACGTGAAATTTCGCTTCTGCCCACGTGCCTGGAGTGAAATCTCACACGAGGATGCTCGTGTGGGCAAGATGTCAATGAAAATCACAAAAATCTCACCCACGCAAACGTCTCATGTGAAATTTCACTTTGGGTGCATGTGAAGAAGCAAAATATCACATGGGTGTGTGTGCACATGGGTTGGGCACGCGTGCGCCCGGCCCAGCCTCCGGAACCCAGTAAAAAGTCCTACCGGATCACCGATCCCATTCGTACCAGTGGGGCCCATTACTCTCTCTCTCTCTCTCTCTCTCTCTCTCTCTCTCTGTGTGATGGGTGGGAGAATATGGGAAAGTGGCTTGAGCTCATAAAGGTAAAGAACTCCCTTACTGCTGTGGCCTACCAGGAGCACGTGCAGCTTGGGGCTAATTAGCCACTCCTAGCCTACTTAAGGGAGGACTGCTACAGCAAAAACTCTAGGAAACAATGTTTGTTTGTTCAGGTGCCCGCATGGTCTGAAAATGTCTGCTCAGCTTATCTGTTTTGGCTTCCTTCCTGCAGATGGCTTCTAGGCATTTTGCCAACCCATGTGAGCTTCTTGAGATATCCAGGGCTAATTGCTCAGACTTAATTTATGACTTTATGGACTTCTGCTAGCTGTTGATGCCGTTTAATTAACAGCTGGTTTTTCAACACAAGACTGCTTGTGTGTTTGTGTGTGTCCACTACTGAGAAAGATTATCTAATATTAATAATAATAATAATAATAATAATAATAATAATAATAATAATAATAATAATAATAATAATTTATTGGATTTGTATGCTGTCCCTCTCCATAGACAATAACCTTTACATTAATCGCTGGCCATCAAATTCACTTCTTATTTGAGTCTTACAAATCTGTTGAGCTCATTATTCCAAAAAGCAATTTTCAGAACTAACATTTCTTCTCTTGATGATTTACAATATTTGTTTGTTTGTTTGTTTGTTTGTTTGTTTGTTTATTTGTTTATTTGTTTATTTGTTTATTTGTTTATTTGTTTATTTGTTTATTTGTTTATTTGTTTATTTGTTTATTTGTTTATTTGTTTATTTGTTTATTTGTTTATTTGTTTATTTGTTTATTTGTTTATTTGTTTATTTGTTTATTTGTTTATTTGTTTATTTGTTTATTTGTTTATTTGTTTATTTGTTTATTTGTTTATTTGTTTATTTGTTTATTTGTTTATTTGTTTATTTGTTTATCAAGTACATTTTGGTTGTGTACAAAGATATAACAAGGTTTATATATGTTATATTGGTACTAATAATAGAGAAACATTTAGACAGGGGACGGAAGGCATGCTGGTGCACTTATGCACGCCCCTTACTGACCTCTTAGGAATCGGGTGAGGTCAACAGTGGATTGTCTAACGGTAAGCTGATATACCACTTAGCTACTATGGTTTATGTATGGGTTTTTTTGGGTTGTGTGAGTATTTTTATAATGAGCGTTTTAAATTGTTTTTTAAACATTGGATTTGTACACTCTGTATTGTTGTTGTGAGCCGCTCTGAGTCCTCGGAGAGGGGCGGCATACAAATCTAATAAATTATTATTAATTATTATTAAAGTTTTGGGAGTTAGGTGATGATACTGCAGAGTCAGGTAGTGAGTTCTATGCATTAACTACTTGGTTGCTAAAGTTTTATTTCCTACAGTCGAGTTTGGAGCGGTTTACTTTGAGTTTGCATCTGTTGTGTGCCCGTGTATTGTTGTGTAATACTATGGTATTGTTGTGCAATATAGGAAGAGTTGAACCAGGAAAGAAAAGGCAAAATACGTCACCTTTTAAGCCAGAGGATTATATGCTCAATGCTGAGCCAACATTGACGCTGCCGACCTTACCAAGTGTCATAGAGTTTGAAGGGGATTATCTGGCCCGAAGGAAAATGACCGGCGACAGCATCAGCAAAGGTGAGATACCGTTAGCAGAGAATCTGTAGTGCCACTCTTTCATAGCCTCTATTGGCTGCAAATCTCAAAGAGAGATTTTGTTCTTCTAATTGCTTTATCACCTTAGCACATGTCAGGTTATTTCATAAGTTATTCCCATGAAAAATAATCTGTGTTTCAATTACATATAGCAACTAGTGATGGGCGAACCCAACGGTGTTCGGGTTCGGCAAGTTTGGACGAACTTTACGCAAAATTCAGCCGAACCCGAACCGAACCCGAAACCGAATGGGGAATCCCACCAAGAGATTCTGGGGGCGGAGCTTTGATGTCATGTATACTGGCAGGTTGCTAAGGATGGCAAGGTGATCATATGTTTATTTTTACGTGAAAGGACCGCCCTTTGCTTGCAGCGCCGCTGCGGTGTCCTTTCACGTAAAAATAACAATGTTTATTTTTACATGCAGACCTCCGTTTGAAGGAGCTTGGGAAGAGATTCCGGGGGCGGAGCCTTTATGTCATCGGGGGCGGAACCTTGATGTCACCGGCAGGTTGCTAAGGACGCCAAGGTGATCACTTCCTGAATTCCATGGAATCCAAGAAATGATCACATTGGTGTCCTTAGCAACCTGCCGGTGATGTCAAAGCTCTGAACGCAGAATGCAACCCCGAACTTTGCCCGAAGTTTCAAAAAAATTTGGGTTCGTGTTCGGCATACTGAACACCACAAAATTCGGTACAGACCCAAATTGTGTGGGTTCAGTTCGCCCATCACTAATAGCAACACAATAGCACTTAGACTTATATACCGCTTCACAGCTCTCTCTAAGCAGTTTGCAGAGTCAGCCTATTTCCCCCCCCACCATCGGGGTTCCTATTTTACTGATCTCAGAAGGATGGAAGTTTAAGTTTAAGATTATTGGATTTATAAATGCAGCCACTCTCTGAAGGGCGGCTTGCAACATATGAAAGAGACAATATACAGTGGTACCTCTACTTAAGAATTTTATTTGTTCCAAGACCAGGTTCTTAAATAGAAAAGTTTGTAAGAAGAAGCAAATAATGCATGCAACCCATTAAAAGCAAATAATGCATGCAACCCATTAGGAAAGAAATAAAAGTTCGGAATTTGGATGAGAGGAAGAGGAGGGAGAAGAGGAGGAGGACAGTCACTGCCAAAGGAAGAAGGGGAGGGGAGGGGAATCAAAAAATACAAAACTTTAAGGCTTAAAAGAAAAAAAGAGGGTCTCTGAGGCAGCGAGAACGAGCACGGACCTCCTTCCATTGGCTCTGGGCTGCCAAAGCCTCCTTAAGCGCCACCGAAAGGCTCCTCTGGCAGCCCAGAAAAGCCTGAGATGGCCGGGATTAAAGGGGGAATGGCAGGAAACTGGCCCGGCCTTTGTGCCGCTCTCAAATTTCTTGGGAAATTTTTCTGGACTCAGGTTTTGTTGTGGTTGGCTCTGGCCCAGCTCCTGCCCCAGGGAATGTGGAGGTGGATGCAGGGGAAACATCAGCATGTCATAGGCCTGTTTTATTGCCGACAAAGTCAGGTAGTTCAGGTTCCTCAGACGAAGAAGGTGGGAGTGACTTGGAAGAGGGGGGCTTGGCACACCAGCCCAGGAAGTCAATCTCCATTATCTTCGGTTGATTTGGATGCAGAGGTCTTGGACCCACACAGGCGCAGAGTTATGCGTAGAAGTGACCAATTGAGGGCATATTACAGGAGATAAGAGAGGCCACCTGTGTTTGGGTGGGGCTCCAGTAATTAGTGCTGCTGATATAAATAGCAGCGTGTGGGTTTGGCCGTTGTGGAAGATTATCTGATTGTTGTGCTTCAGGACTGCCTTGTTGTCTCTGGACTTTGTTTGTTGATTTTTCACAACTTTGAAACCAAAGCAGAGCAATGTGTGTGTGTGTTCCACTTGGTGGAAGAAGGAGGGCTGTGATGTTTCTTCACAGCTGCAAGCTAAGTACTTAAGGACTGATTAAGGGAATTGCACAGACTACCAGATTATTTTGGGACGAGTGCTCTTTGCAATACAATGTGTAATATAGGCGGTCCCGGAGATATTCTGGTCCGATGCCATGAAGGGCTTTATAGGTCATAACCAACACTTTGAATTGTGACCGGAAATCGATTGGCAACCAATGCAGACTGCATATATGTATATGTGTATATGTATATGTAAATGTAATTGAAACACAGATTATTTTTCATGGGAATAACTCCTTCCCTTCCTTCTCCATTTCCATCAATCATATTTTCAGTGATGTATCATATAAGGGGGCCCTTGATGTTCTCTAGACTTGCTGGTTTACATGCAGATGTTTCATTACCTAAAGTAGGGGCTAGTTGGGTAACGAAACATCTCCAAGAAAACAAAATAAGCACGTTCAGGGAGCACTAAGGACCTCTCATTTCAACCTTGATCTACGAATATTCTCCTTCACTGTATCATATAATTCTGGTGGCAGAGGGCTCAGGTATTAAAAAATGAGACTCGGCGACATTTGTGCAAAAGCTCTTCCAGTAAATGCATCTTAATTCCTAGGTGGAGGTGCCAATTTTAACTTTATGACATATGACAGCTGGAAGAGGGGGGGAGGAGACAGATGCTCCACATTAGAGAGAGTGAGATGCACAAACGTGAAAGGCACATTTTGCGATGGGATCTGACCTGGAGAAATCAGGGAGGTATTTTAGCTTGAAGAGACAGCCGATACGTGTTAATTTCGCATGACGGGAAGTTGTTCGCTTCTAGGGATAACGCAGGGCGGGAATAGATCGGAAGAGGGATGGAATCCTGGCACACGGGCAGGATCGCGTTTCCCAAAAGACCACCTGGAAAACAGGGGTGTCAAGCTCCATTTTATTGAGGGATGCATCAGGGTTGTATTTGATCTTGGAGTGCCGTGGGAGGGCGTGGCTGGGGTAGGCATGGACATGATGGATGTGACAGGGTGCTCCTGTCATCAGGGGGTTTTCTGGTGGCCAAATGCTAAGGCAGGACGTCCCTGAGATCTTCTTTTCCTCATTATAATCTCCTTCCTACCTACCTACCTTCCTTCCTTCCTTCCCCTCCCCTCCCCTCCAGACAGCCCAGGAGGAGATCAATCATCTGTATCATCCTTGGATTCTGAACAAGAATTAATGACACATCCACGCATGCGCAGAGTGATGCATAGGAGATAACAACTGAAGGATTATTACAAGAGAAATGAGGCCACCTGTGGTTGGGTGGGCTGCTGTAATTAGTGCTACAGATAAAAGTGCAACCTGGTGTTTTAGCCTCATGGTAGTTTATCTGGTTCATTGTTTCGTCAAGATCGTGGTTTTTGTGCTGTTCAAGATTGTGTGTGGACTCTCTGGACTTTAGAATTGGACTCAATTTCCCAGTTATTGGGTGAGCAATTGGATTGCATTTAACCTGTGCCTTGTGTGTACCAGAAAATCCCTTTGACATTTAAAAAGGGAGCTGTTTCTGTTTTTCTGTTGATAAAAACTTTTGGGTTTTCCTTTTATCGTGTGGTGTGTGTCTTCCTGGACTAATTACCCTGTAATTAAGGGCGGTTGAAACACGTCGGCAGAACAGATGCTATCTGGTATTCTGGTCCAGCTAACGCAAATCCTCAAATCTTTTCCCAAGGCTTGGATCTTTAAACAAATAAATCCTTTATTCTCTCTTACACACCATATAAATGGCAACAATACAAGTAGGGTTGCGAGATCATGCACTGTAAATACTTTACAATGCAAATTCACATTCCAAGCTCAAAAGCTGGAAAGACAAAGCTGTAAATATCTCTTAAGGTAGAGGAGTTTATCAGTACTAAAAAGACTTTGCTCGGTGTTCTTGTTGATCTAAATTAGCACAGTCTGTCATGGTTTATCAAAAACTTACTTTTCCAGGAGCTATGAATCACACCATATTTCAATCACGCAGGTTGTCCAAAAGCACATTTCCCCCTGGTTATTACCTGGAAGTGACTCATTCCCTTTTTACACAATTCTAACAACTGCAGATTCAGAACTTGTTCCCAAGAATTTCTTCTTAGAGTTAGAATGATTCGAGCTGAATCCAGAATTGACTTTGTTAATAAATCGAACCCTGCGTGAAAGCACAGGCGTTTCAATTGATTTATTTCTCAGATGCTATTTGGTTTGCTGACATCTTCTTATACTAGGATAGCAGTGGATGTGATGTGCCGGTGCCTGGAGGCTGTTGGGGCCTGGATGGGTGTCAACAGACTCAAACTCAACCCTGATAAGATGGAGTGGCTGTGGGTTTTGCCTCCCAAGGACAACTCCATCTGTCCATCCATTACCCTGGGGGGGGAGTACTGACCCCCTCAAAGAAGGTCCGCAACTTGGGCGTCCCCCTCGATCCACAGCTCACATTAGAGAAACATCTTTCAGCTGTGGCGAGGGGGGTGTTTGCCCAGGTTTGCCTAGTGCACCAGTTGCGGCCCTATTTGGACCGAGAGTCACTGCTCACAGTCACTCATGCCCTCATCACCTCAAGGCTCGACTACTGTAATGCTCTCTACATGGGGCCACCTTTGAAGAGTGTTCGGAAACTTCAGATCGTGCAGAATGCAGCTGTGAGAGCAATCATGGGCTTCTCTAAGTATGCCCATGTTACACCAACACTCCGCAGTCTGCCAATCAGTTTCCGGTCACAATTCAAAGTGTTGGTTATAATCTATAAAGCCCTTCATGGCATCGGACCAGGATATCTGCGAGACCACCTTCTGCCGCACGAATCCCAGCGACCGGTTAGGTCCCACAGAGTTGGCCTTCTCCGGGTCCCATCGACTAAACAATGTTGTCTGGTGGGACCCAGGGGAAGAGCCTTCTCTGTGGTGGCTCTGACCCTCTGGAACCAGCTCCCCCCAGAGATTAGGATTGCCCCCACCCTCCTTGCCTTTCGCAAACTCCTTAAAACCCACCTCTGCCGTCAGGCATGGGGGAATTGAAACATCTCCCCCTTGCCCATGTAATTTTTGTGTATGATTTGATTGTGTGTTGTTTTTTATATATTGGGGTTTCTTTTTTGGACTTTTTAATCTAAAACTGTAATTTAGATTTTTAAATATTAGATTTGTTACTATGTACTGTTTTTTACCATTGTTGTGAGCCGCTCCGAGTCTGCAGAGAGGGACAGCATATAAATCCAATGAATCTAATCTAATCTATAAGCTAAAACCTCTGTTTCCCCATCCTCAGAGTCTGATGTATCCTGAGGCTGGGAAGGAGCACTCACAACACCTGGAAGCTTGACATTTTGTTTGTTTTGATAGCTCCTGCCAGCCAAAATGGGGAATTGCCCCTCCCTCCCCCCTGCATCCCAACTTTACCAGCAGAAGCACCATGGGCGGGTCCTTTGCTATTTCCAGGCCAGCCCCATGGGCTAGATATAAGCCCCTTCTTGTGTCGGATCTGGCCTGTGGGCCTTGAGTTTGCACCCCTGCTGTAGAAACAGATACGGCTGCTTTAATGGATCGAGTTGAAGAATGTAGGAAGAAAATCCAGTTCCATTTCCAAGCTGGGAATAAAATGGAGGCTGCTTAAGAAAGGAAGTTTACTGATGAGCAATAATAGCATGTGGTTCTGGGACAGCTGACCAATTGGTTGAATGAGTGGATGGATCTTTATAGGTTGCTGTGGCTTTGAAGTTTCAACCGTTCTGGTGATGGAGCACTGAAAGGGCTTATGGGTCTCTTGCTTTTTCAATGGTGGTGGGTTAATCCTATTATGGTTGAATCCTCACTAATAATTTTAGAATAAATAAGTTCTCTCCAGGAGTGGGTTTCTCTTATCTTTCCTACCAGTTCAGAAGTACATGCATATGTTACCTGCGTATGCGCAGAACCCTTTGCGAATGCACAGAGGGATTGTTGCCAGTTGCTTTCAAGCAGCGGCTATCTGGGAACTGGTTTCAGGGGGGGGGGGGGGGGTTTGGCAAGCTGGCCATCACCACTGGTTCAGTCAATGGGGACAAATTTCTGTTATCAGTTCACGCGAAATGGTCTGAACCAGTAGCAATCCAGCACTGGTTCTCTCCTTTTAATGCTGTAGAAATCTCAGCTACGTTTTTAAACAATTAACCTACGCATGTAAATTAATCTCTTTTCTTCTCTTTCTCTTTCCCGTTCTCTTTCTTCTTTCTCCTCCTTGTCCTCATTCTCGTTGTCGTCGTCCTCTTCTTCTTCTTCTTCTTCTTCTTCTTCTTCTTCTTCTTCCTCCTCCTCCTCCTCCTCCTTCTCTTCTTTTCCTCCTCTTCCTCCTCCTCTTCTTCCTTTTCCTCTTCTTCTTCCCTTTCCTCTTTCCTTTTCCCATCCTCCTCCTCTCTTCCTTTTCCCTTTCCTTTTTCTTTCCCTTTTCTCTTCTTCCTCCCCCTTTCCTTTTCCCCTTCCTTTCCCTTTCTTTTTCCCTTTCCTTTTCCTTTTCTCCTTCTCCACTCTTCCTTTTCCCTCACTCCTCCTCTCTTCCTTTCTTCTTTCCCTTTCTTTTTCCCTTTCCTTTTCCCTTTCTCCTCCTCTTTTCCTTTTTTCTCACTCCTCCTCTCTTCCTCTCTTCTTTCCCTTTTTTCCCTTTTCTTTTCCCTTTCTCCTCCTCCTCTCTTCCTTTTCCCTCACTCCTCCTCTCTTCCTTTCCTCTTTCCCTTTCTTTTTCCCTTTCCTTTTCCTCTTCCCTTTCCTCTTCTTCCTTTTCCACTTCCCTTTCTCCTCCTTCCCTTCCTTCTCCTCTCCCCCCCCTCCTCTGCCAAACTCTGTTTCTTTTCATAGTTTCCCATTTCCAGTGTGATACCTCTGCTATGACTGATATTATCCTGCTGGTGGATGGATCTTGGAGTATCGGACGCAACAATTTTGGACTCATTCGAGAATTCCTGGCAGCTTTGCTGGCACCTTTCAATATTGCCGAGGATAAGATCAGAATAGGTGAGTGGCACTTTGGGGTTTTTGGTTTTTTTGCAGGCTCCAAATTCAGGAGCAACTCGATTTTTTTGGGGGGGGGATCAGGTTTTCTACCAATCTAAGGAGGTAGCAACATATCTCATGATGGCAGCGACACTTTGATCTCTTAAAATCATTTCTTGCATTGTTATGATAGCAATGAACTTATTGGTAATTGCATCTCAAGAACAAGTTGCAACAATAGAAATAAACTTACAAGATGCAGGTTTTCAAAGAATTGTTGCTGTCTTGGTGTCTTGGCTTTCTTGAGTTTTTTTTAACAAACATAACAAAAATTAATATAAACTGTACTTAAAAAGAAAAGGGCAGAAACTGCAGCAAAATGAAGAAAAGGAAGAAGTAGAAAAAAGAGTGGAAAACCCCTTGTTATTTCTTGCAGGATTGTCCCAGTACAGCAGTGACCCACGGACGGAATGGGACCTGAACACGTATTCTACCTGGGAGCAGGTGTCCGAGGCCATTCGGAATTTGCGCTACAAGGGAGGAAATACCTTCACAGGTAAATGGATTCCCTGAGCTCCTGGGATGGGTATTCCCCATGGTGGGATGGTCCACAAGTCTTAAACTTGCCAAGTTTGAAGGTCTCTGCCATAGTTGGATGATCAAAATTCAGGAGGAAGAAATTTTTTTGAATCCTACCGCTGGACTTAACCTGCAAAACATTTCACAATGTTTGTCATCCTTTACAGAAAGAGGTGTGTGTGTGTATGTGAAAAGCCACTTTTGCCCAGATTTAAGAAGAAATCAAAACCTGAATTATATCAAGTTCCTTTTCTCTGAATCTTTCTAACTACAGTGGTACCTCTACTTAGGAACTTAATTCATTCCATGACCAGGTTCTTAAGTAGAAAGGTTTGTAAGAAGAAGCAATTTTTCCCATAGGAATCAATGTAAAAGCAAATAGTGTGTCTGATTGGGGAAACCACAGGGAGGGTGGAGGTCCTGTTTCCTCCCAGGAGATTCCTAGAGAGGCCCCACGGAGGCTTCTCCCTCCCTTTTCCAGCCCTGTTTCCTCCCAGGAGATTCCTAGAGAGGCCCCACGGAGGCTTCTCCCTCCCTTTTCCAGCCCTGTTTCCTCCCAGGAGATTCCTAGAGAGGCCTCACAGAGGCTTCTCCCTTCCTTTTCCAGCCCTATTTCCTCCCAGGAGATTTCTAGAGAGGCCTCACAGAGGCTTCTCCCTTCCTTTTCCACCCGTATTTCCTCCCAAGAGATTCCTAGAGAGGCCTCACAGAGGCTTCTCCCTGCCCTTTCCAGCCCTGTTTCCTCCCAGGAGATTTCTAGAGAGGTCCCACAGAGGCTTCTCCCTGCCCTTTCCAGCCCTGTTTCCTCCCAGGAGATTCCAGAGAGGCCCCACGGAGGCTTCTCCCTCCCTTTTCCAGCCCTGTTTCCTCCCAGGAGATTCCTAGAGAGGCCCCACAGAGGCTTCTCCCTGCTTTTTCCAGTTAAAGTTTCGGAGGCTCGGGTTTGTAAGTGGAAAATGGTTCTTGAGAAGAGGCAAAAAAAATCTTGAACACCGGGTTCTTATCTAGAAGAGTTCGTAAGTAGAGGCGTTCTTAGGTAGAGGTACCATTGTATATATTTTTTCCTTTCCCTCTTTTTTTCCCTCCATTCAAGGTTTGGCACTTACTCACATCCTAGAGCACAACCTGAAGGAGGAAGCGGGTGCGAGGTCTGATGCGTCTAAATTGCTCATCCTTTTGACCGATGGCAAATCTCAGGACAATGCCAGCCCACCTGCCCAGACCTTGAAGAATATGGGCATCAAGATATTCGCTGTGGGTGAGTCCTCCACTCCCAAATCAACCCATATTGGTCAAATACATCAAGCATATAAGTCAAATAAGTTAAATAAGGGTTAAATAAGGTTCAGGGTTAAATAAGGTTCAGGAGGGAAGTGTTTTTAATAGGAAAGTGAAAGCAAGAACAAGGGGGCACAATCTGAGGGTAGTTGGGGGAAAGTATAAGGGCAGACCAGATGGACCATGGGGTCTTTTTCTGCTGTCAATCATCTCTATTTCTATGTTTCTAAATAAATTATATTCAATTAAACCCGTGGAATTCTGGGAGTTGCAGTCCACGCCTCTTCATCTCTTCAAAACCCCTCTAAAACTCTGTCCTGTCCTGTGGCAATACCTGATCTGACCATGAGATGGCTCTCTACTCAAGCTGAAAACTTTGCAAACTAAACAGTTATTCTATTCCAGGCTTCACTCAGTGTCCTGCTAGGAAATAGTTTGGACTACAGGGTCCATTATCACTGGCTGCCTTCGTCATGATGAATGCTGACTGGACTGATGGGAACTGTGGTCCCTTGTATATGAAAGGCACCTGGATCGGTGTAAATATTGAGGGGATATCGAATCTATATCGAATCCAGTCCATTGGGTTTCTACCACAAAAATATACATAGAATCATCGAAACATAGAAGACTGACGGCAGAAAAAGACCTCATGGTCCAACTAGTCTGCCCTTATACTATTTCCTGTATTTTATCTTAGGGTGGATATACTGTATGTTTATCCCAGGCATGTTTAAATTCAGTTACTGTGGATTTACCAACCACGTCTGCTGGAAGTTTGTTCCAAGGATCTACTACTCTTTCAGTGAAATATTATTTTCTCACGTTGCTTTTGATCTTTCCCCCAACTAACTTCAGATTGTGTCCCCTTTACATGATCTCCAGCATACACAAACGCACACACAGCTCTTCTAAAATTATACACATTCAACCTCATTTACTGTGATAGGAAAAACATACCCAGAGCCCAGAAGGGGAAAAAAATAAATTCTAACGGTTCTGTGTACCTGACATATGAGCTCATCACTGCCCAAAGGGGCCCTGACCTCCTAGGTGAGTGAGGAAAAGCCTTTTTTCCCTCAGGTGTCGAAAGAGTATGTGTGCATGCTATCATGCCTGCGCAAGTGCCCACACCCATAATTCAATAGCCGGGGAGGGCAAAAACAGCTTCCCCCAACCCCCAGAGGCTAGAAACGGCTTGTTTCTCAACTTCTGTTGGGCCCAGTTGTTACGTACTTGCCTAATTACTGTGGGAGCTGTCTGCCCGGAAACAGCTTCCTATTGGTCAGCCTGTTTAGCTGTCCTATTGGCTTAGGCTCTGTTGCCACATTTGGCGGGAAAATTAGGGCCACTGTATTGGCTGTCCTGTCAAGTTACCTGAGGTATATATTGTTGTGTTCTGGTTTGACAGCTTGTTCGCTGTCACTTGTTTGTTCCGAGCATTCATTAAAAAGGGTCGTTCCAACACCTTGCCTCTGGCTTCTTCACCAGGAGGCTCATGTTTTGCCCTCTACAGGCTTCAAAGGCTTCCCTGGAGCTGGAGAAGGGTAAAAACGCCCTCCCCCTGTAAGGCCACCTGACACAGTAACAGCGATAGGGATATGGGAGGAGTGTGTGAGAGAGAGAGAGATTGGTACCTTGTGCAGAGCCCTAGGTTGACTGAACAAGGAAATAAGCCAGCACTCCCTTCCTCGGATTGGTACATGTGATGCACTTGTGGTTGTAGGGTTGTGATAACGAACTTTAACCTAGATAATTACGGAAGAGAATTCCAGTGTTGGTATTGACGGCAATGAATCCAGACATGGCTTTGATAATAAATGGAACTTTCTCTGTTTACACAGCAGTGGATTGCGATTTATTTCTCAGATGCTAGTTGGTTTGCTGACACCCCCATCCTCCAGGAGGTTCTCTGGAAGCCAAAAACGGCCTCCCGGAGCCTTTGTGTGAGCCAAAAATCAGCTGGCTGGCAAACACATGCACGTTGGAGCTGAGCAAGGTCAACAGCTCGCGTGCCAACAGATATGGCTCCGCGTGCCACCTCTGGCACCTGTGCCATAGGTTCGCCATCACTGCCCTAGGTTGAGAACCACTATTCTAGATGGTTTTCTGCAGGCATCACATTTTCCACCTATGTTTCCTTCAGATCCTCACATTTCCTTTTTTGTTTGTTTGTTTGTTTCAGGGGTGAAAAATGCCGACGAAACAGAGCTACGCCAAGTGGCCTCCGAACCCCTCGAGATGACTGTCTACAATGTGGTGGATTTTCCTCTGCTCCGTTCTCTGGTCAGCCGGCTCACGTGGCTCTTGTGCGCTTGGATCAAGGAGAAGAACCAGAAGGAGATAGGTGACGCCAACAAAGGAGGCTATTTGTAGCTCAGGGTTGAGCCCTGGGGACCTCGAGGCTCTCTGAACTTGGTGGTTTACTGGCAGATGTTCAGGCAAGGGCTCCTTGTCGCTGCTGCTACCGGTGTGGTTGTGCACACGCCCGTGTGAGATTTGGCTTCTGAGCATGTGCAGGAAGCGAAATCTCCCACGAGATGCTCTTGCATGGGAGATTCCACTGATTTTTGCTGATTTTTCCCCCCCTTCCATTGCAATTTTTGCATTTTGCAATTGCATTTAGACATTCATTCATTCATTCATTCATTCATTCATTCATTCATTCATTCATTCATTCATTTTACCCACCTCGGAAGGATGGGAATGCTGAATCAACCTTGAGCTGGTGGTGAGATTTGAACTGCTGAACTACAGCTAGTGGTTAGCTGAAGTAGCCTGCCGTGCTGCACTCTAACCACTGCGCCACCTCGGCTCTTCCATGCATGTGTGGAAGCAAAAGACCACAGAAAATTGGCAAAATCTCATGTGCATGAGTGTCCTCATTCGAGATTTCACTTCTTGCTCATGTGCAGAAACCAAATCTCACACGGGCACCTGCCCACTAGTAATCTGGAACTGTGCATGCCCCCCCCCCCATTTCCCCTACCGGAGCTATAGAGTGGCCCATGCCAGTAGGAACCCAATACTGCAAACGTTTCATTACCCAGCTATTTATTTTATTTATTTATTCATTGGATTTGTATGCCGCCCTTCTCCGCAGACTCGAGGCGGCTAACAACATCAATAAAACAGTGTATAACAAAATCCAATACTAAAAACAGTTAAAAACCCATTATATAAAAACCAATAATACATACAGACATACCATGCATAAAATTGTAAAGGCCTAAGGGGAAGTGTATCTCAGTTCCCCCATGCCTGGCGGCAGAGGTGGGTTTTAAGCAGTTTTCAAAAGGCAAGGAGGGTGGGGGCAATTCTAATCTCTGGGGGGAGTTGGTTCCAGAGGGCCAGGGCCGCCACAGAGAAGGCTCTTCCTCTGGGTCCTGCCAAGCGACATTGTTTGGTTGACGGGACCCGGAGAAGACCCACTCTGTAGGTAACATCATCAGTGTTAGAGGAGTAAATGATTTTACCTAATTTGGGTGGTGAAACACTGCAAGAAAACTGCCAAGCTCAGAAAGCACAAAGGGCCTCTCTTTCTGATTACTATATTTTTCAAAGTATAAAACATACCCTAGTTTTGGGGGAGGAAAATAGGGGGGTGGAATCTGCCTACCAGGTGTTCATCTGCCTAGTGTCCTTAGTCGGGTCAGCATCAGCACCTTATTTTATCCCCTGGTTAGGGCTTTAAAAAAATTTATGCAGAGAGAGTAACAATGAAAGAGCTTGCAAGCTGGTAAGAGTTGGAAACACCATTAGCACTGCATTAGGGCTGGAAAGAATCATATTTGGAGCAAGTAGAGCAATGAAAAAAAAAGCCTGCAAAGACCTAGGACTGGAAAAACATTGTTCACCGAGAGTAACAATGAAAGAGCTTGCAAGCTGGTTAGAGTTGGAAACACCATTAGCACTGCATTAGGGCTGGAAAGAATCATATTTGGAGCAAGTAGAGCAATGAAAAAAAAAGCCTGCAAAGACGTAGAACTGGAAAAACATTCTTCACAGAGAGTAACAATGAAAGAGCTTGCAAGCTTGTAAGAGTTGGAAACACCGTTAGCACCACATTAGGGCTGGAAAGAATCATATTTGGAGCAAGTAGAGCAATGAAAAAAGCCTGCAAAGACCTAGGACTAGAAAAACATTATTCACGGAGAGTAACAATGAAAGAGCTTGCAAGACAGTAAGAGCTGGGAACATCATTAGTACAGTAATGAGCAGCGAAAATTTTTAGTGCCACACTGTGGGTGTGGCTTATTTTGTGGGTGTGGCTTAATGGTCATGTCACTGGGTAGTAGTGGCTTGCCGGCCATGTGACCAGGTGGGAGTGGCTTGAACGATCATCATCGTTCAAGTGAACTGTTAAGTCCTCGACTTACAACCTTGCCAGTGTTGCTTGCTAGGGGGACAATTTGCTTCAAGTTTCCCGCGCTCTCCTTCCTAGGTCCCCCCCCACCTCAGGCTTTGTAGTTAGGCGAACGGGTGCTGCCATAAGCATAAATGCTGCCAGTGCTGCTTCCACCCACACCTTCTGCTTGCACCTCATATGGGAGGTGGCCACGTGAGGCTGGAGGGGAGCCGGGCAGGAGAGAGGGAAGCTCGTCCGAGGCCAGGAAGGAGGAAAGAAGAAAAAAGCAAGGAGCGCAGACACAGCAGCAGCAGCAGCAGGGGGGGAAAAGGAGAGCCGAACCGAGACCAGTAATCCAGGAAGTGACAGCTGCCGATCAGCCGGAGCTGCACACGCATCTTCATTTCCACCCCGTCCTACCTGTTGCCCACAGGTTAGGGCTGGGAAAAAAAGCTTCAAAAAAAGCTACATTCAGAATATAAGATGCATCTAAATTTTCAGCCTCTTTTAGGGAGGGAAAAGGTGCATTTTAATACTCCAAAAAAATATGTGAATGCCTGAATTTGGAGTTTACCCCTGCTGATTTATTTATTTTATTTTTATTTATTCATTTGTCCAATACACAAATACATAGGAAGAAAAATAGACATGTAGTAATATATATAAGGATAAAAGTGAATTTAGAGGAGAGGATATATGAAAGAAAGAAAATATATATGATAAGTGAAAGAAAGGAAAGATAATTGGACAGGGGACGAAAGGCACACCAATGCACTTATGTATGCCCCTTACTGGCCTCTTAGGAACCTGGAGAGGTCAATTGTGGAGAGTCTAAGGGAGAAGTGTTGCGGGTTAGGGGTTGACACAATTGAGTCCGGTAATGAGTTCCACGCTTCGATAACTCGATGGTTGAAATCATATTTTTTACAGTCAAGTTTGGAGAGTTTCGTATTAAGTTTGAATCTGTTGCGTGCTCTTGTGTTGTTGCGGTTGAAGCTGAAGTAGTCATTGACCGGTAGGACGTTGCAGCATATGATCTTGCTGGCAATACTCAAATCGTGTTTTAGGCGCCATAGTTCTAGGCTTTCTAGCCCAGGATTGTTAGTCAATTTTCGTAGGATATTCTGTTTCGAGTGGAGGAGTGAAGGGCTCTTCTGGTGAAATATCTTTGGACATTGATGTCCAAGATGTGGTATGGGTTCCAGACAGATGAGCAGTAGTCTAGGATGGGTCTGGCAAAAGTTTTGTAGGCTCTTGTGAGTAGAGTGAGATTGCCTGAGCAGAAGCTGCGTAGGATCAGGTTAACAACTCTAGAGGCTTTTTTGGCGATATTGTTGCAGTGGGCTTTAGCACTTAGGTCATTCGATATTAGTATTCCAAGGTCTTTTAATGATTGTGGGTTGGCAGTGAGAGATTCATTCAACTGGCCCCAAAGGCACCAGGAGGCTGGTCAAAAAAGTCAAGATGGTGGGTAGGGCTATGATGATACATAAAGGGGCGGGGCTTAGCCATGCATTAAAAAATCCTGAGAATGCCCTGTGGGCCTCTTACACAGAAATGCAATCCACATATTTTTAATATTTGGATAACTTTAGGAATGAATGTGGGGTTTATTTATATATATACATAGCCAGATCATTTTTTTTCCAACAATAAGATTCATTCCTCTCAGAAAACTTCATTTCCTGCACCAAAATGGGAATCGTTTTGCATTTTGCAGCCTACGAAACAATTCTTGTCACAGGAGATATGAATCAAATTCTACCGTGAAGAGAGAAAGCTCATCCTTTACATTAAGTTGCTTTTCATTGGGGAAAAAACGATGCCATTCTTAACCAATATTTTAGCCTCACTTCAAGCTGTGAATACCGTAGGTATTTATTCATAGCCCTAACGATAAGCAGATCCAGCTACCTTGCTTTAATGCTTCGATTTTTTAAAATGTATGTTAGACTTTTTTCCCCTTCCTACTGTTTTAATCTCTGACTAAGACCTTAGCTTTGAACAGCCTAATTTGTCAACTCATTTAATCGGCTTTACCGTAGGCCAGAATATTTTGCAACCACTTTGAATTAAAAATGCCTTGCAATAAGTGTAACATCTTTTTTTACGAGTTAACTTCAACCATTGGGGTGCTCTATCAAGCTTGAAATAGTTTAAACGTTCCAAAAAAAAAAAAGGCCCGAAGAATCCACTGTAGATAGAAAAAGACAGTTTAGAAGACAAGGAAAGAGTTTCAGATTTGAATGAATATATTTCATATTGAGAGCAAAACGATTTTCTGGATTTGCTTTGACATAGTATTATTATTATTTATTATTATTATTTATTGGATTTGTATGCCGCCCCTCTCCGCAGACTCAGGGCGGCTAACAACAATGATAAAAACAGCATGTAGAAATCCAATTAATAAAACAACTAAAAACCCTTATAATAAAACCAAACATACAGACAAACATACCATGCATAACTTGTAATGGCCTAGGGGGAAGGAATATCTTAACTCCCCCATGCCTGGCGGCATAAATGAGTCTTGAGTAGTTTACAAATTAGTAATAGCATTTAAACTTATATACTGCTTCATAGGGCTTTTACAGCCCTCTCTAAGTGGTTTACAGAATCAGCAACCAACAATCTGGATTCTCATTTTATCCACCTCGGAAGGATGGAAAACTCAGTCAACCTTGAGCCGATGGTGAGACTTGAACTGCTGAACTACAGCTAGCAGTTAGCTGAAGTAGCCTGCAGTGCTGCAATCTAACCACTGCACCACCCCAACATAATGGAATAACAGAGTTGGATGGGGCCTAGAAGGTCTTCTAATCCAACCCCCTGCTCAAGCAGGAGAACCAAAGGTGTCAAACTCAATTTCATTGAGGGCTCATCAGAGTTGTGTTTGACCTTGGGGGGTGGTGAGTATGGCCAAGGTGGGCGTGGTCCGCTCAACACCACTTGTGTTGGGTGCGCCTTTGGGCACCTTTTAACTATATGCAGTAAAGCTTACTTATATGTAGATACTAAACCAATCCAGGTTTTTCCTTATCAACATTACAGCTCTAACTCAATACTTAACTCACTCTCCAAATTGCTCCAGCCAGTCAACTAACAATATTACCAGCAACAACAGCAACAGCCAACAGCTAACTATTATTATAAAGTTGCTTTGCATTTTATAATGCTCTGGCCCAATCAGGTTGAAGTTTACACCCTATGACTCAGCATTCATTACTGTTTAACATGCTCACTTCCTTATTTTACCTTATATGGTGACATAAGGGAATATCACCTAGGATTGAGCTAATCCTTGACAGATAGTACACATATGCACTATTTCAGCACCCAAAGAAAAAAAGCTTTGCCATCACTGGACTAGACATACTTCAGATCGTGCAGAATGCAGCTGCGAGAGCAATCATGGGCTTCCCTAAATATGCCCATGTTACACCAACACTCCGCAGTCTGCATTGGTTGCCGATCAATTTCCGGTCACAATTGGTTTTGACCTATAAAGCCCTTCATGGCATCGGACCAGAATATCTCCAGGACCGCCTTCTGCCGCACGAATCCCAGCGACCGATTAGGTCCCACAGAGTTGGCCTTCTCCGGGTCCCGTCGACTAAACAATGTTGTCTGGCGGGTCCCAGGGGAAGAGCCTTCTCTGTGGTGGCCCCGACCCTCTGGAACCAGCCCCACCCCGAGATTAGAATTGCCCCCACCTCCTTGCCTTTCGTAAACTCCTTAAAACCCACCTCTGCCGTCAGGCATGGGGAAACTGAAATAACTTCCCCAGGCCTATATTGTGTTGTGTGCATGTTTTTAAATTATGGGTTTTTAGTTTAAATTATTAGATTTGTATTACATTTTTTTGCCACTATTGTTCTGAGCCGCCCCGAGTCTACACATTTAATTAATAATAATAATAATAATAATAATAATAATAATAATAATAATAATAATAATAATAATACCCAGTTCCTGCAACCACCAAGTGCAGGTGATATTGGGGCAGCAGATAAGTTGAGCAAAAGGAACACACTAAGTGAATGAATCCAGAATGAATCCATCCTAAATAAAATGGTACCCATTGCTTGGATGTTGCAGGGGATCCTTTGAAAACCATGCCAGTGCAATCCGGGGTCCACTTGAGTCCAACCAATCTCCTATTAAAAGAGGTTACTTCGAGAAGTATGCACCTCATCTGGAACTCACCGCTCATAATACCCCAGAGATACAGAGTGGTCTATTACCCGTCTCGAGGTGGGATTCCCAAAGAGGTAGGTCATCTTATTTATTTTTATTTATAGAAGAAACATAGAAACATAGAAGACTGACGGCAGAAAAAGACCTCACGATCCATCTAGTCTGCCCTTATACTATTTCCTGTATTTTATCTTACAATGGATATATGTTTATCCCAGGCATGTTTAAATTCAGTGACTGTGGATTTACCAACGACGTCTGCTGGAAGTTTGTTCCAAGGATCTACTACTCTTTCAGTGAAATAATATTTTCTCACGTTGCTTTTGATCTTTCCCCCAACTAACCTCAGATTGTGCCCCCTTGTTCTTGTGTTCACTTTCCTATTAAAAACACTTCCCTCCTGAACCTTATTTAACCCTTTAACATATTTAAATGTTTCGATCATGTCCCCCCCTTTTCCTTCTCTCCTGCAGACTATACAGATTGAGTTCATTAAGTCTTTCCTGATACGTTTATTTATTTGATTTTTTATGCCTGATACGTTTATTTATTCGATTTTTTATGCCGCCCTTCTCCTTAGACTCAGGGTGGCTTACAACATGTTAGCAGTAACACTTTTTAACAGAGCCCCCACAATACAGGTCCTCATTTTACCCACCTTGAAAGGATGGAAGGCTGAGTCAACCTTGAGCTGGGGACAAGATTTGAACCGCTGACCTGCAGATCTACAGTTAGCTTTAGTGGCCTGCAGTACTGCACTCTACCTGCTGTGCCACCTCGGCTCGGCATGGTTGATGTCTTAAGTTGACCCATCCAAATGGATGCCGAATGACTGGTCGTGTGTGACCGAGATCAGTTTCCTTCGAAATTAATTATCTCTCTCTCCAACCAGGTTCTTTCAACACTTCTGTATTTTCACTCCCCTTGTTATTAGTAATCCTTATGTGGGTCTGAGCTTGGTTGTTTCCTTGCAGACTTTTCATGCTGGCACTGACAATGTTACCTAGTTTGGTAATGAAATGTCTTGCAAGGACACCACCATTACACTGTCAAACTATTGATTGATTTTTATGCTGCCCTTCTCCTTAGACTCAGGGCGGCTTACAATGTGTTAGCAATAGCACTGTTTAACAGAGCCAGCCTATTGCCCCCACAATCCGGGTCCTCATTTTACCCACCTCGGAAGGATGGAAGGTTGAGTCAACCTTGAGCCGGTGATGAGATTTGAACCGCTGACCTGCAGATCTACAGTCAGCTTTAGTGGCCTGCAGTACTGCACTCTACCCACTGCACCACCTTGGCTCATTTACTAAGTCTGCACTACTATTACCACTAGATTTTTCTTGTCATCCCTACCACCCATTTTGAACCATAATCCAACATTTCCTTGTTTCTGGACACAACCACTACATGTGGTAGTAAGTACCATGCATTGATTTATATTTCCAACAATCTCTTTTCAAATTTGGATACATTTTTGCTAATCTTGCCGGGGCATAGTGCCACTGGTAAAACATCTTATATTGTAGAATCGCAGCTATTTAAAGTTAAATAATTCATCAGGCCACTATTACAAGGAAATTTGAGGACTGGGTTTTCACCCAGAGTGGTTGGGGCTGTAATGTTCTTGTATATTTTCAGGTTGTCCTGGATGGAGCCACGTCAAGTGTGGAGCTTCTTAACCTGACACCACAGACGGAATATCTGGTTTCAGTCTTCCCTGTTTATGAGAATGCTGTGGGAGATGGTCTCAGAGGCATCAGTTCAACACGTAAGTCATTATAAAAACCTAGAAACATAGAAGATTGACGGCAGAAAAAGTCCTCATGGTCCATCTAGTCTGCCCTTATATTATTTCCTGTATTTTATCTTAGGATGGATATATGTTTATCCCAGGCATGTTTAAATTCAGTTCCTGTGGATTTACCGACCACGTATGCTGGAAGTTTGTTCCAAGCATCTACTACTCTTTCAGTCAAATAATATTTTCTCACGTTGCTTCTGATCTTTTCCACAACTAACCTCAGATTGTGCCCCCTTGTTCTTGGGTTCACTTTCCTGTTAAAAACACTTCCCTCCTGCACCTTATTTAACCCTTTTACCTATTTAAATGTTTCGATCATGTCCCCTCTTTCCCTTCTGCCCTCCAGACTATACAGATTGAGTTCATTAAGTCTATGCTTAAGACCTTCCACCATTCTTGTAGCCCGTCTTTGGACCCATTCAATTTTATCCATATCCTTTTGTAGGTGAGGCCTCCAGAACTGAAGACAGTATTCCAAATGGGGTCTCACGAGCGCTCTATACAGCAGGATCACAATCTCCCTCTTCCTGCTTGTTATACCTCTAGCTATGCAGCCAAACATTTGGTGCATTCGCACAGGGATCACTAAAGCCTCTGAACTTCCAGTAGGCCTGTTAGGCCATTTTTCGGCCTGGGTGAAATCAGCCGGTAATATCACAGAAAACAGTGAACCACGGGAGAGGCGCATTTGGGAAATATGTAATGGAGGGTAGGGTACAGTCTACTGTCTAAAAGAATAGAATAGAGTAGAGTAGAGTAGAGTAGAGTAGAGTAGAATAGAGTAGAATAGAATAGAATAGAATAGAATAGAATAGAATAGAATAGAATTCTTTATTGGCCAAGTGTGATTGGACACACAAGGAATTTGTCTTCGGTGCATATGCTCTCGGTGTACGTAAAAGAAGAGATACAGCGAAATCTTTCCTATTAGGAATATGGGATAAAAAACACTCAAAACCAACACTACATTTGATGACCCATATAATCACTGCAATGAGATGAACATATGCCCAAAATTGGAAACATCAAGACACTCCATCAGAAAAACAAATAATAGAGAAAAATATACAGGTGTGCGGAGATGGACCAAATGACAAGAGACATTAGGGGCACGGACATTGATGAAACACACAACCCATGGGATAAATGGTTCGACTGGATGCAGAATAGAGTAACCCAAAGAAATGTCAAAAGAGCTACATAAATTCAGATAACGACAAAATAATATTTACGTTTTAGTAAGAGAGCAGTTATCTATTTTTCTTTTTTTCTTTTTTTTCTTTTTTTTCTTTTTTTTCTTTTTTTTTCTTTTTTTTACGGGCAGAACAATTTTTTTATTTTAACAAAACCTTTTCTTACTCCCACATTTGCCCCTGCAGTAAATATAGCATTATAGTGTAATAAGATAAAGTATTGTAAGGTAGACATTGCTGGGAACTTTTTTTTTAATTTTTTTTAAATTTTTTAAAATTGTATTAAATTTCTTCATTAAAAAACATATAACATACAATAAAAAAGAGTCCTCATACAATACACAAATATAATACATGAATATATATAATCAAAAATAAACATAATAAAAATAATAAAAATAAAAAATAAAATAAAATAAAGGCAACAAATACTAAAGAAGAAAAAAAGTCTAATCACAAGATGAAGGATTGAACACTGATAACCCAATTCCAGATGAAAGACAGGATTAAACTCAGGGTTTTTTTTTCTTTCTCCTCACAAATCATGAAATAAATATAAGTTAATATATAAGTTATCTGTTTTTCTATTCATCTTTTTAATGACGAATCTAATCAATTAGAAATTGAACATTTGCATACTGAAATAGAAACAGGTAATGATCTGCAAGTACATAATGAGATTTCTTTCCTTTTTATTGTATTTGAAAAACTAAATAAACTTTTTTAAAAAAAGAAGAAGAAGAGATACATTGTGCTGAACAATGTAAAATATAATTAACAGGCCTCATGAAGTTGGGCAGGCCATGAGTCAAGACCTAAATTAATTGGATTTACTATTATCATTATTATTTTATTATTTATTGGATTTGTATGCCGCCACTCTCCGTAGACTCGGGGTGGCTAACAACAATGATAAAAAGAGCATGTGACAATCCAATAATAAAACAACTAAAAACCCTTATTATAAAACCAAACATACACACAAACATACCATGCATAACTTGTAATGGCCTAGGGGGAAGGAATATCTCAACTCCCCCATGCCTGGCGGTATAAATGAGTCTTGAGTAGTTTATGAAAGACAGGGAGGTGGGGGCAATTCTAATCTCCGGGGGGAGTTGATTCCAGATTATTGTCTGGAGGACAGAAGGAAAAGGGGGGTCATGATCGAAACATTTAAATATATTAAAGAGTTAAATAAGGTTCAGAAGGGAAGTGTTTTTAATAGGAAAGTGAACACAAGAACAAGGGGACACAATCTGAAGTTAGTTGGGGGAAAGATCAAAAGCAACATGAGAAAATATTATTTCACTGAAAGAGTAGTAGATCCTTGGAACAAACTTCCAGCAGACATGGTTGGTAAATCCACAGTAACTGAATTTAAACATGCCTGGGATAAACATATATCCATTGTAAGATAAAATACAGGAAATAGTATAAGGGCAGACTAGATGGACCATGAGGTCTTTTTCTGCCGTTAGTCTTCTATGTTTCTATGTTTCTATTATATTGTATTGTTCTTCTTTTTTATGTGTTGTAAGCCGCCCCGAGTCCTCGGAAAGGGGCGGTATATAAATCCAAACAAACAAACAAACAAATAAACAAACAAAATTCCCTTAACAAACGTTTTGCTTAACAACAGAAATGTCAGGGTCCATTGCAGCCTTAAGTCGAGGACTACCTGTAATTTATTGAGAGCAACATGAGAAAATATTATTTTACTGAAAGAGTAGTAGATCCTTGGAACAAACTTCCAGCAGATGTGGTAGATAAATCCACAGTAACTGAATTTAAACATGCCTGGGATAAACATAGATCCATCCTAAGATAAAATACAGGAAATAGTATAAGGGCAGACTCGATGGGCCATGAGGTCTTTTTCTGCCGTCAGACTTCTATGTTTCTATGAGATATAAGGCTGCAGCTCCCCTCCTTTTGAATTTGTCGGGAAGAAACAAATTGCTTTATGTAACTTACGGCCCTGCGAACACGAGCCCAGATATACCTAAAACCATTTTTATTATTTTTTACTGTTATTATCATTGCGAAGGCCAGACATCCCTGACGGTGTAACTCCGCTGACTTTGTTAAGCTGATTTTTATTTATTTTGAAACGCGTGCTTCGATCGGGAGGGATTTATTGTATTCCTGGTCGGCTAAAGGCCATAATAAAAAATTCATTACTTCAAGAATCGGTGATTGATTTCTGGTAGGAGCATCTTCAGTTCTGCGACAGTACAGGGCCGGAATTTGTTCAGTTGTATCGGTTTAAAAAATAGCCTTCGTTTTGAGATTTCTGCACATGGTTGGTTAACCTTCTGCTGACTCCGCTGAGTATGGTTTCCAAATATTTCTTGCCCTGTCAAAGATAATTCTATTTTCTTCATTGACTCTTGGGGTGATTTAGAATTTGATACTTCAACTGATATTTTATAGGCTGGCTTTGCTGGCTAGAGAATTCTGAGAGTTGAAATCCACAAGTCTTAAAGTTCCCAAGTTTGGGGGGCCTCTAATAGAATAGAATATAATTCTTTATTGACCAAGTGTGATTGGACACACAAGGAATATGTCTTTGGTGCAGATGCTCTCAGAGTACATAAGAGAAAAGGATACATTTGTCAAGAATTATGAGGTACAACTCTTAATGATGGTCATAGGGGTCAAATAAGCAATGAAGAAACAATCAATATTAATAAAAATCTTAGGATACAAGAAACAAGTTACAGTGATACAGTCCTAAGTGGGAAGAAAAGGATGATAGGAATGATGAGAAAAAACTAGTGGAAATAAAAGTGCAGACTTAGTAAGAAGTTGGACAGTGTTGAGGGAATTATTTGTTTAGTAGAGTCATGACGTTCGGGATAAAACTGTTCTTGTGTCTAGTTGTCTTGGTGTGCAGTGCTCTGTATTGATGTTTTGAGGGTAGGAGTTGAAACAGTTTGTGTCCAGGATGCGAAGGGTCAGTAAATATTTTCCCCGCCCTCTTTTTGACTCGTGCAGTATACAGGTCCTCAATGGAAGGCAGGTTGGCAGCAATTGTTTTTTCTGCAGTTCTGATTCTCCTCTGAAGTCTGTGTCAGTCCTGTTGGGTTGCAGCACCAAACCAGACAGTTATAGAGGTGCAGATGACAGACTCAATGATTCCTCTGTAGAACTGTATCAGCAGCTCCTTGGGCAGTTTGAGCTTCCTACGTTGGCGCAGAAAATACATTATTTGTTGTGGTTTTTTGATGACATTTTTGGTTAGGTGACCATTTTAGGTCTTGAGTTATGATAGAACCTAGAAATTTGAAGGTCTCTACTGTTGATACTGTGTTGTCTAGTATTGTGAGAGGTGGAAGGGTGGAAGGGTTTCTCCTAAAGTCTACCACCATTTCTACGGTTTTGAGTGTGTTCAGTTCCAGATTGTTCCGGTCACTGAGCTTGATTGTTTCCTTGAAAATATTTCACTACCCAACTAGGTAACACCATCACTGCTAGCCGTTAATTTCAGTTAAAACTCAAAAGACTGAAAACTTCATGTCTTTGAACAAATGGGCCTATGTTCAAGAAGGATCAAGGAAATGGAGCCTCTCTCTTATGAAACCAGATTGCAACGTTTAAGGGGTGACTTGATCGAAGTGTATAAAATCATGTATGGGATAGAAAGGGTGGATAGAGAAAAATTCTTTTCTCTAAAGTTCTTTTCTCTATCACACAATACTAAGACGAGGGGGCACTCCCTAAAACTCATAGGTAAGAAAGTGAGGATAAATCAAGGGAAATATTTCTTCACCCAGAGGGTTGTTGGTTTATGGAATTCACTTCCATAAGAGATTGTGACAGCTATCAGCCTTGATAGCTTCAAGACAGGATTAGACAGATTCATGGATGCCAAGTGTATTGGTGGTTATTGAAACAGATGTCCATGTGTCGCCTCTATGTTGGTTGAGGCAGGCAGCATTCCCTTGAGTACCATTTGTTGGGGGTCGAGGGAAAGGGAGGGTCTTGCCTTCTCTTTCTGCTCAAGATCCCCATGGACAATTGGTGGGCCACTGTTGGACACGATGGGCTTTGGCCTGATTCAGCATGGCTCTTCTTATGTTCTTATATTCTGAAACACACCTCTTGTAACTCACCTGTGTATCGCTTTCATGTCATGTCCTAGTACCATTGCCTGCGCCCAGATCTCTCAGAACTTCTGAGATCAGCCACAACAGTATCAAGCTGACGTGGGAACCAGTTGAAGGGGCCACGCAATATCTCATCCTATCTTCCTCAACACCCAATGGCGCCGAAGATGATACAAAAGAGGTAAAGAACTCGTGTTTCGGTCATGTTCACACTGTTTGTTGTGGCATCTTGTGCATTCCACTCCAGGGTGGAATATAATCTGGAGTCCCAGGAGGGAGAAGCCCTGCCTCCCAAATGCAAAAAGGCAATGGAGTTTGGAATATCTGAGATGACTCCTTCCTAGCCTAGCGGGTCACAGAATATATATAGTTATGCAGATAGCTGCTTTATTCTGGCAAGATTTTGTCTGTAGGTGAATATAAAAACTACTCAGAAGTAATTCCAAGCGTTGTTCTTGGGCCTGAGTCATGTTACCACCTTTTGCAATCTCTTAAAAGCAAAGTCAATGGAGAAACCAGATTCACTTAACAACTGGGGTTACTAGTTTAACAACTACAGTAATCCACTTAACAAATTTATTTATTTACTTTATTTATTCATTTGTCCAATACACAAATACATAGGAAGAAAATAGACATGTGATAATATAAAAGAGGGTGAAAGTGAACTTAGAGGAGAGGATATATGAAAGGAAGAGAATATATATGATAAGTGAGAGAAAGGAACGACAATTGGACAGGGGACGAAAGGCACACCGGTGCACTTATGTACGCCCCTTACTGGCCTCTTAGTAACCTGGAGAGGTCAATCGTGGAGAGTCTAAGGGAGAAGTGTTGGGGGTTAGGGGTTGACACAATTGAGTCCGGTAATGAGTTCCACACTTCGATAACTCGATTGTTGAAATCATATTTTTTACAGTCAAGTTTGCCGCGGTTCGTATTAAGTTTGAATCTGTTGCGTGCTCTTGTGTTATTGCGATTGAAGCTGAAGTAGTCATTGACTGGTAAGACATTGCAGCATATGATCTTGTGGGCAATACTCAGATCGTGTTTTAGGCATCGTAGTTCTAGGCTTTCTAGTCCTAGGATTGTTAGTCTATTTTCGTAGGATATTCTGTTTCGAGTGGAGGAGTGAAGGGCTCTTCTGGTGAAATATCTTTGGACATTTTCAAGGGTGTTGATGTCTGAGATGTGGTATGGGTTCCAGACAGATGAGCAGTAGTCTAGGATGGGTCCGGCAAAAGTTTTGTAGGCTCTTGTGAGTAGAGTGAGATTGCCTGAGCAGAAGCTGCGTAGGATCAGGTTAACAATTCTAGAGGCTTTTTTGGCGATATTGTTGCAGTGGGCTTTAGCACTTAGGTCATTCGATATTAGTATTCCAAGGTCTTTTACAGAATGTGGGTTGGCAGTGAGAGATTGTTTATTCGGTGGCAAGCCAAGTCATAAAATGGGACCAAACTCACCATGAATCTTTTCACTTAGCAACGTACATTTTGCTCAGTTGTGGTCGTATGTCGACCACCTGTATAAAAGAGCTGCAATGATTCATATGACCACACGGTGGCAATAAAGGGATGTAGAAAATTATGACTCTGCTACCATCTAGTGGCCATCCAAATGTTTGCAGGCCAGATGTGGCTAGTCTAGGGGTAGGCAAAGTTGGCTCTTGTATGACTTCAACTCCCAGAATTCCTGAGCTAGCATGATTGACTAGTCCACAAGATTCCAACAGGAAGGAAGCTTTGAAAGTTAGGGTTCAAACAGTACCAAGGAGACTCTACTACTCTGAAACGCCTTTGTTTCTACAAAGAGCAAGTTAAGGAAACGATTCCCTTGTCAACTGAGTTAAACACCAGTTCACTGAACACATAACTATACAGATAAAACAGTTTGAGAGGAGAACAAAATAGAAATGTCACATTGCTTCTTCCATCTTCCAGATGTGTTGCTACAAATACACTTAAGGCAGTGCGTACATAGCAGAGTTGCTGGGGTGTTAGTAGAGTAAATTGCAAAACATGATCACTGAAGCCAGCTTCCTGTGGACCTTTTTTAATGAATCTGGAGAGCTAAGATAGGACCCCCCCTGACTCTGCTTCCTTCGGGAATTCATTAAGGTGAAGCCTCTGCGAAGTCACAAAATCGTTTCTTTCCCCCAAAGTTTTCATGATAAAGTAAGAACTTTTTTATTTGCGGTCTGTAGAGGGTTCGCCAATCTGCTCACGTGGTTAATGCAAAGAAATCTGTATATTTTTTTCTTTTTCAATTTCTGAACCAGTTCGTAAAGAGACAGGTTCACAAGGACCAAGTCATGCAACGCCAGTGGTGAGTTCCTTCTGGTGCGGTCCGGTGAGCCGCTCCGGTAGTAACCCGCCGATTGTGCACGATTGCTCCAAGTGCTGTCTTTGCTACTCCAGGCATGGCGCCATCCTTTTTCCTAATTTTGGGTGGGTTTTTTTTTTCTCTCTGAGCATGCACATAAGGAAAATCGTCCTTCTGTGCATGTGCAGAAGCAAAATTGCACGAGGGGATGCCCGTGCATGCATGCACACAACATTGTGATGCACATACAGCACAGCAGTAGGATGGTAAGAGGAACCTGTCCCGGATGTAACCTCAGTATGTTGGAATATTTTTCCTTCCTTCTTCCTTCTCTCTCTCCCTCCCTCCTTCCTTCCTCCTTCTTTCCTTCCTCCCTCCTCCCCTCCCTCCCTCCCTCATTTCTTTCCTCCATTCTTCTTCCTCCTCCTTTCTTCCTCCCTTCCTTCCCTCCTTCCTCCCTCCTCACCTCCCTCCCTCCTTTCTTTCCTCCATTCTTCTTCCTCCCTCCCTCCCTCCTTCTTTCCTTCCTTCCTCCTCCCCTCCCTCCCTCCTTTCTTTCCTCCCTTCTTCTTCCTCCTCCTTTCTTCCTCCCTTCCTTCCCTCCTTCCTCCCTCCTCGCCTCCCTCCCTCCTTTCTTTCCTCCATTCTTCTTCCTCCCTCCCTTCTTCTTTCCTTCCTTCCTTCCTTCCTCCCTCCTCCCCTCCCTCCCTCCTTTCTTTCCTCCATTCTTCTTCCTCCCTCCCTCCTTCTTTCCTTCCTTCCCTCCTTCCTCCCTCCTCCCCTCCCTCCTTTCTTTCCTCCATTATTTTTCCTCCCTCCTTTCTTCCTCCCTCCTCCTATCCCTCCCTCCCCCTTCCCCCTTTCCTCCTTTCCTTCCCCTTCCTTCCTCCCCCTTCCTTCCTTCCTTCCTTCCTCCTTTCCTCCCTTCTTCCTTTTTTCCTCAATTCCTAATTCCTCCCTTCCTTCCATCAGCCACCAAATATTTCATTCTCTTTTCAGCTGAAAGTGGAACAACCGGAAGTTTGGATCAAGGGCTTGACTCCCAGCACTGAATACTCACTAGCAGTTTATGCAATGTATGGAGAAGATGCCAGCAACCCAGCAAGTATTCAAGAAACTACTTGTAAGTCATGCAATGCGTTTTTCTGGTTCATAGCTTCTTCACCCATAAGAATCTCAGAAAACCTTGGCAGTTTTGATCGGATGCTTTCTGGTGCAGTCGTTCTCAACTTGGGGGTCACTTAAGACCATGGGAAAAGACAAATTTCCCATGGTGTTAGGAGCTAGAACTTCTATTCTGGTGCCTTGGAACATATTTTTACAATCTGACCAATCAGGCGTTTACAGTGGGGGTGTCCCTCTGACCTTCCTGCCAATCAGCTTAAAGCTCTGCTGAAAGAATTGGCACTAGACTTATGGCACTAGACAACATGAGGAACTGTTTTAACTGTATTAAGGTGTCACGTCATTAGAACCACTGGGTTAGAGAGAAATTCTAGTAGATGGGTGCAACACCTATGAGTGATCAGATTCCCAGCCATCTGTAACTGGAGTCCTAAAGAGAGAGAACAAACCTAGTCTTGTTCAAGAAATTACCCTTAAACTGATCTGAAAGAAAATGTCCCCACAGCACAGGCAAGTCATGCCATAGCAGATGCGTCTTAAAAAAAAAAAATGTAAAAAATAATAACCTTAGTTAGTGTGATTGTGGTTTTAATCATTATGCAAATTCAACCTAGTTGCTTTCTTTTTCATTCATTAAATTAACTAACTAACTAACTAACTAACTAACTAACTAACTAACTAACTAACTAACTAACTAACTAACTGATATAAGTATAAACATACAGTGATGGGCTAACAAAATGTTTACTACCACATTGTGGGCGTGGCTTATAGAAACATAGAAACATAGAAGTCTGACGGCAGAAAAAGACCTCATGGTCCATCTAGTCTGCCCTTATACTATTTTCTGTATTTTATCTTAGGATGGATATATGTTTATCCCAGGCACGTTAAATTCAGTTACTGTGGATTTATCTATCATGTCTGCTGGAAGTTTGTTCCAAGGATCTACTACTCTTTCAGTAAAATAATATTTTCTCATGTTGCTTTTGATCTTTTCCCCCAACTAACTTCAGATTGTGTCCCCTTGTTCTTGTGCTCACTTTCCTATTAGAAACACTTCCCTCCTGGACCTTATTTAACCCTTTAACATATTTAAATGTTTCGATCATGTCCCCCCTTTCCTTCTGTCCTCCAGACTATACAGATTGAGTTCATTAAGTCTTTCCTGATACGTTTTATGCTTAAGACCTTCCATCATTCTTGTAGCCGGTCTTTGGACCCGTTCAATTTTGTCAATATCTTTTTGTAGGTGAGGTCTCCAGAACTGAACACAGTATTCCAAATGTGGTCTCACCAGCGCTCTATATAGCGGGATCATAATCTCCCTCTTCCTGCTTGTTATACCTCTAGCTATGCAGCCAAGCATCCTACTTGCTTTCCCTATCACCTGACTGCACTGTTCACCCATTTTGAGACTGTCAGAAATCACTACCCCTAATTCCTTTTCTTCTGAAGTTTTTGCTAACACAGAACTGCCAATACAATACTCAGATTGTATGCATTTTGTTTCAACATCTTTCAGTGCAAATTGGGTACTGTGGGGTGCAGCTCCAAATTTTGCTACCGGAACTCCATTCCTGACCATTCCCGTAGGAGCTCATCACTGTAAACATAGTTATGAATACATGCAATGGGTACAAATAAAAGGGAACATTAGGATAGGGATGATAGGCATGCTGGTGAGTTTACAGACCTCTTATAGACCTCTTAGGAATGAGGTGAGGTCAATAGTTGGGGGGAAGAAAGCAGATAGTCAGGTAGTGCATTCCAGGTATTGATCACTCTGTTACTGACTCTTAATTTAGTAATGACCTTTAAGTGGCTATCAAGGCATGAACAATAAGTCACCTTAACTAGAACTTAATGTGTGGTCCTGATTCTTCACACCTGACACGTGCCCCATTTCTTCCAGTGGCCCTGAGGCCTCCGAGATATTTGCATTTCTCCAACATCAGCCACATGTCGGTCCATGTCAACTGGGAGGCAGCTTCACAAGCCGTGAAAAGTCACCGAGTGATGTATTCCTCCAGCCGAGGAAGCGACGTAGGTGAGGTGAGTGACCATGAGGAGTCAGGATTGCTCTGATCAGCTTAGGGCAAGGCCCGTTGTCCGATATGTTGTTTGTGAAGCCAGGGGTGACTTTCTAGCAACAGCAGTAGCAACTAGACTTATATACCACTTCATATAGAATTACAGCCCTCTCCAAGTGGTTTTACAGAGTCAACATTCCCCCCCCCCCCAACAATCAGGGCCCTCATTTTATCAACCTCGAAAGGATGAAAGGATGAGTCAACCTCGAGCTAGTGAGAATTGAACTGTTGGCAGGCTGCAGAATTAGCATGCAATACTGCATTCTAACCACT
Source organism: Erythrolamprus reginae (assembly GCF_031021105.1). Taxonomy (NCBI): domain Eukaryota; kingdom Metazoa; phylum Chordata; class Lepidosauria; order Squamata; family Dipsadidae; genus Erythrolamprus; species Erythrolamprus reginae. Next base: position 9,473,828 of record NC_091952.1, on the reverse strand, counting down.
GTGCCACCATGCCTCTTCAATATCTTTCCTTATAATTTATAAGTAAATAATCAGCATTTATCTTATCTGTCTCTCTGTCTCTCTGTCTGTCTATCTATCTATCTATCTATCTATCTATCTATCTATCTATCTATCTATCTATCTTTCTTCCATCCATCTATCTATAATCTATCTGTCTGTCTGTCTGTCTGTCTGTCTGTCTGTCTGTCTGTCTGTCTGTCTGTCTGTCTGTCTGTCTGTCTGTCTATCTATCTATCTATCTATCTATCTCTATCTTTCTTCCATCCATCTATCTATAATCTATCTGTCTATCTATCTATCTATCTATCTATCTATCTATCTATCTATCTATCTATCTATCTATCTTCCATCCATCTGTCTATAATCTGTCTGTCTGTCTATCTATCTATTGTCTATCTATCTATCTATCTATCTATCTATCTATCTATCTATCTATCTATCTACCTATCTTCCATCCATCTGTCTATAATCTGTCTGTCTGTCTGTCTGTCTGTCTGTCTATCTATCTATCTATCGATCAATTGATCTATCAATCTATCGATCTATCGATCTATCGATCTATCGATCTATTGATCTATCGATCTATCATAAACACCTCTTCTGTTTCAGGTGGAGGTCCTCGGAAATGCATCATTGACTGTGCTGAAGCCCCTCTCCTCACTGACGCAATACTTTGTCCGTGTGGTCTCCGTTTATGAGGAAGGCAACTCATTTCCAATCATGGGCAATTTTACGACATGTAAGTATGGAATGACCCTGTCTTAGTTGGCATTAACAGAGGGATAGAATCAAGATTAGGTGAAATGTTAGGACCGCTTTATAATGTCTTGGTAAGATCTCTACATGGGGCTACCTCATGAAGGATACTCTGAGGCATCTGTAATATGGTAAATTATTTAGCTTTACTAGATAAATGGTAAAAGCAATGGAAACTGCAGTTTAATGTTTCCAAATGTAAAATAATGCACTTGGGGAAAAGGAATCCTCAATCTGAGTATTGTATTGGCAGTTCTGTGTTAGCAAAAACTTCAGAAGAGCAGGATTTAGGGGTAGTGATTTCTGACAGTCTCAAAATGGGTAAACAGTGCAGTCAGGCAGTAGGGAAAGCAAGTAGGATGCTTGGCTGCATAGCTAGAAGTATAACAAGCAGGAAGAGGGAGATTATGATCCTGCTATATAGAGTGCTGGTGAGACCACATTTGGAATACTGTGTTCAGTTCTGAAGACCTCACCTAGAAAAAGATATTAACAAAATTGAACAGGTCCAAAGATGGGCTACAAGAATGGTGGAAGGTCTTAAACATAAAATGTATCAGGAAAGACTTAATGAACTCAATCTGTATAGTCTGGAGGTCAGAAGGAAAAGGGGGGACATGATCGAAACATTTAAATATATTAAAGGGTTAAATAAGTTCAGGAGGGAAGTGTTTTTAATAGGAAAGTGAACACAAGAACAAGGGGACACAATCTGAAGTTAGTTGGGGGAAAGATCAAAAGCAACGTGAGGAAATATTATTTTACTGAAAGAGTAGTAGATCCTTGGAACAAACTTCCAGCAGACGTGGTTGGTAAATCCACAGTAACTGAATTTAAACATGCCTGGGATAAACATATATCCATCCTAAGATAAAATACAGAAAATAGTATAAGGGCAGACTAGATGGATCATGAGGTCTTTTTCTGCCGTCAATCTTCTATATTTCTATGTTTCTATGTTACCCATATATCATCATCACTCCATGAGCTGCATTGGCTACCGATAGGTTTCTGAATGCAATTTAAAGTGTCGTATATAAAGCCCTACATGGCTAAGAACCAGACTACTTATGGGACCATTGCATGCCTCACGTATCCCAGTGACCAGTTAGATCCCAAGGTTAGTTGGCCTTCTTCAAGTGCTTTCAGCTAAGCAATGTCACCTGGTGGGACCTCGGGGAAGGGCCTCCTCTGTGGAAGCTCCGGTCCTTTGGAACTAACTCCCCCTGGAGATTCGCACTGCCCACACTCTTCTGGCTTTTTGAAAGGTTTTAAAAACATATCTTTGCTGACAGCCCTTGGGCCGTTGTGTTTAATATGGGGTTTTTAGAATTTGAAGTTTTGCGGATATGATTATAATTTTTGTATTGACCTTTATCTTGTAAGCTGCCCTGAGTCCCCTGGAGAAGGGTGGCCTAGAAATTTGATTGATTGATTGATTAATTGAATGAATGAATGAATGAATACATAAATAAATACATAAATAAATATCACATGATTATTGCATCCAGTTTTGGTGCTGTGATCCTGCAAAGGGCCAGGCATTGTGGACCATCAATGGCCAGTGGACCTGGCAGAAGATTCAGACACTAAGGAAGTTGGGGAGGAACATGGGCCAGTCCTGGAGTCTGAAGAAAGCTCCTACGTGCTCTGTTTTGGAGGCAGTGATGGGGCCAGGGCCATCTGACAGTTATCAGCTGCCTTAGGAGTCAGGCATAAGTGAGACAAATGAACAGCTGGAGCCTGTTCCCAGTATGTGCAGAGCTGCCAAATGAAGGGAACTGCTGAGGAACAAGGGTCGACTTGGAGTAAGGCTCCAGGTGGATGATGAATGGCCCCTCCCATAGGGAATAAAAGTGGAAGAAAAGGGGAGGGGAGTCTACAGAAGACAATTAGTTTACTTAATTAGTTTGGGACTCTCAGAGACTCCTTGCCAAATTTTGAAGACATTAGCCCGGCAGTTCTCCAAGCCAGATAAGGTCTGTGACTGTAAATGCTTTCTTGAAAGACTTTGCTGGATGTGAATGAGAAGAATTCACAGTAGTTGAATAAAAAAGGAATTTTGTCAGGACAAGGAGTCTGCGTCATGGTTTGTGAACACCTAGGTCAGAACAAGAGAAACAAGGATGATTAGGATGCTGGATGGTGGAACATAAGATGAACGGGTTGCAGGAACTGGGTAGCAGGAGAGGCCAGCCAGGGAGGATTTGGAGGTTCTCCAAACTGCCCATAACATTAGCTACAGGTTCTCCTAAACCCCTAGCAGCCCATCCTTGGATGCAGGATGGCCAAACTTTCTGGTAATGGAGAAACATGGGGCTAAATCTGAGATGATCTTTCCTTCCCTTTCACTCCAGTAAAGGTGCCCCCACCGAGCCAGCTGAAGGTCACCGAGCTCTCCAGAAGTGAGGTCCAACTGGAATGGGAAGCATCCGCGGCTTCTGACGTGGTTCTGTACCAGATCAAATGGAACGTGCTTGGAGAAGACACAGAACAGGAGGTACAAAGCCATTGAGAGACATCTGCAGATTTCTTCAGAAATCTCCTCTTCCTCCTCCCCCTCCTCCTCTTCTCCTTCCTCCTCCTCCTCCTCCTCTTCCTCCTCCTCCTCCTCCTCCTCTTCTCCTTCCTCCTCTTCCTCCTCCTCCTCCTCTTCTCCTTCCTCCTCTTCCTCCTCCTCTTCCTCCTCCTCTTCTTCTTCTTCCATAGAAACATAGAAGACTGATGGCAGAAAAAGACCTCATGATCTGCCCTTATACTATTTTCTGTATTTTATCTTAGGATAGATATATGTTTATCCCAGGCATGTTTAAATTCAGTTACTGTGGATTTATCTACCACGTCGGCTGGAAGTTTGTTCCAAGGATTTACTACTCTTTCAGTAAAATAATATTTTCTCATGTTGCTTTTGATCTTTCCCCCAACTAACTTCAGATTGTGTCCCCTTGTTCTTGTGTTCACTTTCCTATTAAAAACACTTCCCTCCTGAACCTTATTTAACCCTTTAACATATTTAAATGTTTCAATCGTATCCCCCCCCTTTTCCTTCTGTCCTCCAGACTATACAGATTGAGTTCATTAAGTCTTTCCTGATAAGTTTTATGCTTAAGACCTTCCACTATTTTTAAGACCTTCCACCATTCCTCCTCCTCCTCCTCCTCCTCCTTCTCCTCTTCTTCTTCTTCTTCTTCTACTCCTCTTCCTCCCCCTCCTTCCCCTCCCCCTCCCCCTCCTCCTCTCCCTCCCCCTCCTCTTCCTCTTCCTCCTCCTCTTCTTCTTCTACTCCTCTTCCTCCTTCTCCTTCCCCATCCCCCTCCTCTTCTCCCTCCTCTCCCTCTTCCTCTTCCTCTTCCTCCTCTTCCTCTTCTCCTCCTCCTTCTCTTTCTCCTCCTCCTCCTTCTTCTCCCACCCCTCCTCTCCCACTTCTAGCATGGATGATGTTAATCTACTTGGGTCATGAAATGCCTATAAGAAAACCAAGCTCAGAGAGCACCAAGGACCCCACAATTCTTCTCCTCCCCCCCCTCCTCCTGCTGATGTTAACTGGGTGAGTCATGAAATGTCTGCAACAAAACCACCAAGCTCAGAAAGCAACAAGGACCCTGCAGTAGTCCTCCTCCCCTCCCCTCCCCCCTCCTCTCCACAAACATCACCCACCTTCTAACATTGAAGATATTATCTACTTAGGGGCTTAAACATCTGCAAGAAAATCCACCAAGCTCAAAGAAAACCAAGACCCCTGAAAGGGTTCAACCCTGAGCTACAAATCTTCTCTTCTATTAATTCCTTTTTAAAATGTCCCACTTCTAGAGAATCTTGAAACCCTCCACAATTCTGCACATACAATCCAGTCCCCTGCTTCACGTTTTTATGTCTCTCCTTGTCGTGATAGCAAAATTCAGTAGCATCTTTCTCCTATGAGATTTCAAGATGTCAAATGGCCTGTTTAATTGCGCCGGACAGGGAATGAAACTCGAACACAAGAGCTGGATGAAAATGGGTCACTTCATTGATGACAGTAATAGACCTGTAGAGGGTGCTAAATGGGGTGAAAAATCCTGAACAAAACATACTTGGGCAACCAATGGGCGAGCCCCGCCTTCACCCAAATTGAAAGCCACGCCCAGCATGTGGGAGGGCTCACTTCCATTACCCAGAACCGGAAGTGACGTAGATGAGCCCCAAGTGCTCCTGCCTCTCACCGCTCCGTCCGTGGAGGAGGCATGAGTTGTGAGACGAAGGAGCCCATCACCTTTTAACAGATGGCCAAGGGAGAACACACGGTTGCAACTGACACCCTTTCAACCCCGTTTTTGCCAATAGTGACCAAATAAAGAAAATTCAATCAACCTATTTACAACCGATACACCCCCTAACCCATTAAAAACCTCACAACTGACCAGAATGGAGAAGGCGAAAAAATAATCTGAAATAAAGCTTCCAGACTGCCAAAAATTCCCTCGGCCCCAAAGGGCGACCTCTGCCAGACACCCTGGATAGAGCGGAGGGTGGGTGGGTGGGTGACTGATCTGGAGGGCGAGCAGGGAGCAAAGGGGCGAGGGGTGCAGACCCTGAAATAGGCCCACAACCCCTCCCCTCGCTCCCAGCGGCCCCTGCAAGCCAACCACTGTGCGTGGGGGCTCCGACGCTTGGCGCCCTGCCAATCAGCTGGGAGGTGGCATCCCACCCCTCCTAGCTGAAACGGACGTCCGGCCGGGGCGATTCTTCCCCCGGCCGGACAGGCATGTCAATTGCTGCAAAAGCAGCGCATGGCCGAGCCTGCGCTCTGTGCAGGCGCGCCCAGCTGGGAGGCAGTGTTCTCGCCCCTCCCCGCCGGCGCAACTATCAGCCGGGCGAAAATCGCCCGGCCTCTTAAAATGCTGGATGCTTTGGAATGAAGGGATTTATATTCATGTGTAGTAGTGAAGGGCTGCAAAAATGTTTACTACCATACTGTTGGGAGTGGCTTGTTTTGTGGGTGTGGCTTGTCAGCCATGTGACCAGATGGGCGTGGCTTGATGATCATGCGATGGGGTTGCTTAAAGGTCATGTGATTGACTTAAAGGTGACCAACTTGACATCACGTCAAGGGTTAAGGTGCCTGGCCTCTCCTCAATGTGATACAATTTCCCTCTCTATTTACTATTACTGAACATCCAAAATATACTCTTTAATTCTATGTATATATGCCATATGTGTACATACATATTACACACAGGCACACAAAAATATACGTTATCTACTATATAAACTCTTCTAAAATTATACACATTCAACCTCATTTACTGCAATAGGAAAAACATACCCAGAGCCCAGAAGGGGGGAAAAGGGGGGGGGATCAAACAATTTCTACCGGTTCTGGGTTCCTGAACATTTTTCTACCAGTTCTGCGTACCTGAACGTACCCATAGAAACCCATCACTGATGTGTAGACAGAAGCATTTGCTCAGGGACGGGGGGCAGGTTTCATAGGAACCCCACCCCCTTCAGCCAATCCTATTTGCAGAGCTGAGGTTGAGTGGAGTAGGGGGTACCATTCGTCCACACATTTCCCCCCAACACACACACATACTTTATATTGTTTCATCTGCTTATTTGATGCGCTCTCTGGAAAGCATCCAAGGATCGATTGCAGTCTTTAGCCAAACAAATCATAGGAAATGATTGGTGAAAGTGACAGCTCTAGATTTTTATTGGAGAATTACCTGTCAGGAAGGGTTTGCTTTCCTTTGAAATTGTTTCCAGTCTGAATTTACACTGCCACGGAAGACCCAATTAAGACATGATGCCGTTGTTTTTTAATACTAATAAAGAACTACCGTATTTTTCAGAGTGTAAGACGCACCTCTTATACAGCAATATGCTGATTCTGTAAACTGCTTAGAGAGAGGTGTAAAGGCATTATGCAGCGGTATATAAGTCTAAATGCTATTGCTATGTCAAAGCAAATCTAGAAAATCATTTTGCTCTGAGTATGAAATACTGTATTTTTTGGAGTATAAGAGGCTGATAATTTGGGTGCGTCTTATACAGTGGAACCCCAACATAAGAGCTGCTCTACTTAAGAGCAACTCGAGATAAGAGCTGGGAGGGGAGAGATATTTTTGTTCTACTTACAAGCCCAAATTCGAGATACAAGCGCCAAGGAGCTGTCTCCTGAAGCCAAACGCTAACTTCCGCGTTCAGCTTCAGGAGACAGCTGCGAAGCGGCGCGCGTGTTTTAAAAGGTTGCAGCCGGCCTGGGGGGCTCGGGGGGGTGCTTGCAGCTTTCTTTCTTGCTCTTTTTCTTTCTCTCTTTTACCTTCCCTTCCTCTATTTCTTCTTTTCTTTCTCCTTCCCACCTTCTTCCCTCCCTCCCTCCCTTATTCCTCTCTTACTCTCCCCTTTCATAAGTTTCCTTGCTTCCTTCCTCTGTTCCTGTCCCTTCCCCCTTTCTTTCTTTCTTTCTTTCTTTCTTTCTTTCTCTTTCTTTCTTTCTTTCTTGCTCTTTTTCTTTCTCTCTTTTACCGTCCCTTCCTCTATTTCTTCTTTTCTTTCTCCTTCCCACCTTCTTCCCTCCCTCCCTTCACTCATTCCTCTCTTACTCTCCCCTTTCATAAGTTTCCTTGCTTCCTTCCTCTGTTCCTGTCCCTTCCCTCTTTCCTTCCTTCCTTCCACCCTCCGTCCATTCATTCACCCATTCCTCTCTTGATCGCTTAAAGCCGGTCCCTGGTGCAAAAAGGGTTGGGGACCTCTGTCCTACAGGATTGGGTGGCAGAGAAGTTGAACATATGTAAATTTAAAAGTTTAAGAAAGTTTACAAGTTAAGTGAAAGAAACTTCATTATTCATTTATATGTACATGTACATTTCTTCATTAAAAACATGTCTTTCTGCATAATTTAGACTAACTTTGTGAGTTTTTTGAGGGCTGGAACCAATTAAAATTATTTACATTAATTCCTATGGGGAAAAGTCGTTCGAGATAAGAGCTGCTCGACTTAAGAGCCCAGGTCCGGAACGAATTAAACTCGTATCTCGAGGTACCACTGTACTCTGAATGTAGCTTCCCCCCCCCCCCACCCAGCCCTAACTAACTTCTAACAATCTTCCCAGCTCTTACCTTGCAGGCTGGTTTTCATTTTATTTTTTAAACTTTTATTGAAATACATAAATCAACACAATACACAAAACAACACAAAAACATTAGCTTCTAACGATCTTCCCAGTTCCTACCTTGCAGGCTGTTTTATTTTTTCTCTCTGTGAAGAATGTTTTCCAAGCCCTAAGTCAGAGGTCTTCAAACTTGGCAACTTTAAAACTTGTGGACTTCAACTCCCAGAATTCTCCACAAGTCTTAATGTTGACAAGTTTGAGGACCCCTGCCATAAGTCTTTGCAGGTTTTTTTTCCATTTTTGAATCATGCAGTATACAGGTCCTCAAGGGACGGCAGGTTGGCAGCAATTGTTTTTTTCTGCAGTTCTGATTATCCTCTGAAGTTTGTCTTGGTCTTGTTGGGTTGCAGAACCAAACCAGACAGTTATAGAGGTGCAGATGACAGACTCAATGATTCCTCTGTAGAACTGGATCAGCAGCTTTTATATTTCATTCTTCTAGGCAGTGTAGGGCTACCAAATTTTTTTACTACCACACTGTGGCCGTGGCTTATGCATTTTCTTTCAACATCTTTCAGTGCAAATTGGGGTGCAGCTCCATTTTCACTACCCCACTACACCCCCCTCCAAATCCGGGCAGTAGCCCACCCCTGCTTCTAGGAGAGGGATGGGTGCAAACATACTACAACAGGTTTCTGTAACTTTGAAGTTTGAACTGTTCTGGAGGGTTGAGCAATGAAGAGGTTTTTGCTAAATGGCGGTGGGCTAATCCTATGATGTCCTAAAAGCTCATGTCCTGTTCTTAGAATTTGGGTGGAGGAGAATGTGAATTTGAACCCCACCGCTGGAGCTGAAGGTCTTTTGTTTCTAAATAGACTGGCCCAATCTTAATCATAATAGGCACAAAATATCTGCTGGCATCTATTAAGAAAGACTGAGTTTGGTTTCTGTTCTGCCGGGCTCTCTGGTAGGAGCCTGCCGAAAATTCAAGGGTACAAATTTCAGACACACACACATTTGAAAATTCAAAACAATGTTCTTTATCACAAAATTAGGGGACTTGAAACCAAGACTTATGAAGAGAGATTGTGGTAACTGGGCATGGATAGTCTAGAGAAAAGGAGGACCAGAGGGGACATGATAGCTGTATACAGGTATATGAGGGGTTGCCACAGAGAGGAGGGGGCCACTCTATTCTCCAGAGCACCAGAGGGCCGGACGAGGAACAACGGCTGGAAGCTGACCAAGGAGAGATTCAACCTAGAAGTAAGGAAGAACTTCCTGATGGTCAGAGCGATCAACCAGTGGAACAACCTGCCTGCGGAGGTTGTGAACTCCCCAACTCTGGACACTTTCAAGAGGAGATTGGACTGCCACTTGGCTGGGGGACTTTAGGATTCCTGCTCAGGCAGGGGGTTGGATTTGATGACCTGCATGGTCCCTTTCAACTCTAACAACAAACAAACAAACAAACAAACAAACTAAGCACTCTTTTTGTATTGCAAAGAGCACTCATCCCAAAACAACCTGGTAGTCTGTACAATTCCCTTAATCAGTCCTTAACTACTTAGCTTGCAGCTGTGAAGAAACATCACAGCCCTTCTTCCACGAAGTGAAACACACACACACACTTTGCTCTGCTTTGGTTTCAAAGTCATGAAAAATCAACAAACAAAGTCCGGAGACAGCAAGGCAGCCCTGAAGCACAACAATCAGATAATCTTCCACAACGGCCAAACCCACATGCTGCTATTTATATTAGCAGTCTGCGGAGAGGGGCGGCATACAAATCTAAATAAATAAATAAATAAATAAATAAATAAAAAAATAAATAAATAAATAAATAAATAAATAAGTAAGTAAGTAAGTAAGTAAGTAAGTAAGTAAATAAGTAAATAAATAAATAAATAAATAAATAAATAAACAAACAAACAAACAAACAAACAAACAAACAAACAAACAAACAAACAAATAAATAAATAAATAAATAAATAAATAAATAAATAAATAAATAAATAAATAAATAATTACTGGAGCCCCACCCAAACACAGGTGGCCTCTCTTATCTCCTGTAATATGCCCTCAATTGGTCTCTTCTATGCATAATTCTGCGCCTGCGTGGGTCGAAGACTTCCACATCTGAATCAACCAAAGATAATGGAGATTGACTTCCTGGGCTGTGTGCCAAGCCCCCCTCTTCCAAGTCACTCCCACATTCTTCTTCGTCCAAGGATATTGAACTACCTGCCTCTGTTGGCAATAAAATAGACCTATGACATGTTGATGTTTCCCCTGCATCCACCTCCACATTCCTTGGGGCAGGAGCTGGGCTAGAGCCAACCACAACACTTTCCATCTTTAAGAGCACATTTCCCCATTTCTCCTTTATGGAAAGATAATATTCTGCTTCTTAATATTTTCCCAAAGTATTTAATTTATGTAGGAGGGGCGGGGCGCTTCCCACAGTCGTAATGTCAAGGACTGGCCATAAATCCTTTTTTTTCTGATGCTTGTTGTAACTTTGAAAGGTCGATAAAATGAATTGTTCCAAGTCGATGATTAAAAGCAACGAAAGATCAAAAGCAACATGAGAAAATACTATTTTACTGAAAGAGTAGTAGATCCTTGGAACAAACTTCCAGCAGACGTGGTAGATAAATCCACAGTAACTGAATTTAAACATGCCTGGGATAAACATATATCCATCCTAAGATAAAATACAGGAAATAGTATAAGGGCAGACTAGATAGACCATGAGGTCTTTTTCTGCCGTCAGTCTTCTATGTTTCTATGTTTCTATGTAACTCTAACTGTTTTAATGTTATTTTTCCATTTTGATTTTTAGAATAACTGGAAATGCAGCTGGTGCTCTTTGTTTTTTTTCCTGCAGATATCCGTTGCTGGGAACTTGGCATCCTCCATTTTGCCTGGTTTGAAAGAAAATACCGAATATAAAATATCTATCTGGGCATACTACAAAGACGGAGCCCAGAGCGATACCGTTTCCATTTGGCACAGAATCTGTAAGTGAGCAGGGAAATACAAACTTCTATCATCTAAACAGCTGGGGTTGGCTTGTTTTTAAAGTTGTTACATGCCATAAAACCACGCTGTGAAAATACTCCCAATAGTCCTCACCAGTGAAGGGCTGCAAAAAGTTTTACTACCACACTGTGGGCGTGGTTTATTTTGTGGTGTGGCTTGCTGGCCATGTGACCAGGTGGGAGTGGCTTGATGATTATGTGATGGGAGGGAATGGGGTAAAGGTCATGTGACTGGCTTAAAGGTGGCCAACTTAACATCACTCACGTCAAGGGTTTGGGTTAGGGTTAGGGTGCCTGGCCTCTCCTTCCCTCAAAGAGATACAATTTCACTATCTATTTACTATTACTGAACATCCAAATATGCTATTTAATTAATTCTATGTATATATGCCATATGTGTTCATATATATTACATACAGACACACAAATATATACATTATCTACTATATAAATTATATGTGTATGTACACACATGGACACACCCACAGCTCTTCTAAAATTATACAATTATACACATTCAACCTCATTTACTGCAATAGGAATAAATTAGAATAGAATAGAATAGAATAGAATAGAATTTTTTATTGGCCAAGTGTGATTGGACACACAAGGAATTTGTCTTGGTGCAGATGTTCTCAGTGTACATAAGAGAAAAAGATACATTTGTCAAGAATCATGAGGTACAGCACTTAATGATTGTCATAGGGGCCAAATAAGCAATTAAGAAACAATCAATATTAATAAAAATCTTATGATACAAGAAACAAGTTACAGTTATACAGTCCTAAGTGGGAGGAAAAGGATGATAGGAATGATGAGAAAAACTAGTAGAAATAGAAGTGCAGATTTAGTAAAACGTCTGACAGTGTTGAGGGAATTATTTGTTTAGCAGAGTGATGGCGTTCGGGGAAAAACTGTTAAGGATACAAGCAACAAATTAAAGTCATATAGGCCTAAGTGGGATGAAATGGGCGATAGGAATGATGAGAAAAAACTAGTAGAAATAGAAGTGCAGACTTAGTAAAAAGTTTTATGTAAAACCTTTTGAATTGTTATATGATTTCTTACATCGAGTTTCAACAGAAGTTTACATTATATTTTTCTACTTATTAAACATGATTTCTCTATATACAGCTTTATTTCTGCTTCCATTTTTCCACCCATTTGTAAAATTCTTTCCAAATCTCATGGTATTTTGTTTCAACATTGTCTTTCAGCTCTCTTGTTAGCTTGCTCTCGGTTCTGACCGGTTCTTAGAACCGGTAGAGCTGGTGGCAGGAGGCTCTACCCACCTTCCTGGGGTGTGCATACACTGGTCATTGTTTTTCTCTGTAATGTTTCCAGAATATCAACATCTTTTTTACGTTGTCGCGACCAAGACTCGATACAGTATCTCCTTCCCTCTCCTCCCCTTTCCTCCTCTCTCCTCTCTCCTCTCATCTCTCATCTCTCCTCTTCTCCACTTCCCTCTCCTTCCCTCTCTCCTACTCCTCTCCTTCCATCCATTTCCCTCTCTCCTTTCTTCTACTTCCCTCTCCTCCCTTTTTCTCTCCTCCTCTCCCCTCTCCTCTTCTCCACTTCCCTCTCCTTCCCTCCCTCTTAGTCTCCTTCCATCCATTTCTTTATTTTTATTTACTTGTTTGTTTTGTCAAGTACATATTGGTGGTATACAAAGATATAATAATATTTATATACATGAAACTAGTAAAAGAGAAACAAAAGGACAGGGGACGGAAACAACCAATGTTGGTTTTAGAATGTTTTTAATATTAGATTTGCTGCACTGTCACTATTTTGTTGTGAGCTGCCCTGAGTCTGCGGAGAGGGGTGGCATACAAGTCTAATAAATTAAATTAAATTAAACTCTGGTGCACTTATGCATGCCCCTTATTGACCCCTTAGGAATGGGGAGAGATCAACAGTGGAGAGTGTAAGGGTAAAATTTTGGGGGTTAGGTGATGAAACTACAGAGTCAGGTATTGAGTTCCACGTACCAACTACTCGGTTACTAAAGTCATATTTCCTGCAGTCGAGTTTGGAGCGGTTTACTTTAAGTTTGTATCTGTTGTTAAGTTTTTATCTGTCTTGGAAACTTGGAACCTTGACAGTGTTTTCAGTTTGTTGTGGTTAGCTCTGCCCCAGCTCCTGCCCCAAGGACTGTGGATGTGGGGAGACATCCACATGCTGCAGGCCTGTTTTGCCCCCGGTGGAATCTGCTGACGAAGGCTCCTCTGACCAAGAAGACATGAGTGACAGGGAGGAGGAGAGTGTGGCAGACAGCTCAGAAGGAGATCAATTATCTAGCTCCTCCTTGGATTCAGAACAAGAGTTAATGATACAGCCACGCATGCGGAGAGCGATGCATAGGCAACAACAACTGAGAGATTATTATCAAGGAAAATGAGGCCACCTGTGGTTGGGTGGGGCTGTGGTAATTAGAGAAGCTGCTATAAATAGCAGCCTATGGGTTTGGCCATTGTGGAGGATTATCTGATCGCTGTGTTTCCTGACTGCTTTGCTGACTTTGACTTTTTGTGTGCTGATGTTTCCCGCTTTGATACTAAACCAGGGCAAAGTGTGTTTCACTTTGTGAAAGAAGAAGGACTGTGAATTGCCTCACAGCTGCAAGCTAAGTATCACAGAACTGATAAGGGACTTGTACAAATTACCAGTTTGTTTGGAGATGAGTGCTCTTTGCTATACAAAAAGAGGGCTTGGCTTAAGTGAATTTTCTTTATAAAGAACATTGTTTTGAATTTTCAAACGTGTGTGTGTCTGAAATTTGTACCTGTGAATTTTCGGGAGGAGTCTGCCAGAGAGCCCGACAGAACAGTATCTGTCTTGGAAACTTGGAACCTTGACAGTGTTTTCAGTTCTGACACAGTTCTTCAATCAGAACTGAAGAAGCTTCTCAAAATGAGATGGGAAAATGTCTTCAAGGAGAAAACAAAGAAGAAAACAGCTTTAGAGAAAAAGCAGGAATTATACACAAGTGATTCTGCTTGCTCATGCCTGACAATAGTGATGGAAGCTCCAGGAATGCCATTATAAAAAGACATTTCAACTGCAATGGTCCTTTGATCCTCGATCAGAGAAATACAAGCAGATGATTGTGTACAAAGGTTTGGCTTTACCCTTCACCAAAGGATTTTTGCAGAAATCATAGGACGGTTGCCAGACAGTTTCTATCACACAGCGGAGACTGCGCCTTGTTTTTATAAGGCGGTGAGGCTGGGAAAAATCCTTCTTTCTTAATTAATAGCTCCTGGCTAATTGGTTTTCTGGCAGGACATGAAATATCGTCCATTTAATAGGCTTAACTCCCTTCTTCCCCCCAGTTTTTTGGTGAACCTGACATAAGGAGCTGTTCCAGAACCAACAACCCATAATCCAAGACAGCTCCAGTTCACCAAATCAGCCCCTGTAAATTCCAGGAGAGACAATAGTTACTCCAGTGAAATGAAATTGAAATTAAAGACCGAATTAAAGGAAGGAGATTCAAGCCAAGCTGTTTTCCTGAGTGTAAGATGCTGTCTAGTTTACTTAAAAGAGCAGAGGAGGTTTTTTTTTACAGTAAATGGATTTTCCTGTTGGGGCTTGTATAGCGAATGCCTGCACTAAGAAAGGGGTGGACTACATGACCTCCGAGGTCCCTTCCAACCCTCATTCTAGGGTTTTCATCTGTACCTATAGGGGAAAGGTTTGGAAGGCAAAAAAAAGGATATTCTGCTCAAATGTTCAGGATTGTAGGAAACAAAATTGCAAAATATTTATCTGCTTTTTGGAAGAAATCCATATCACTTAAAATCGTATCATTGCTGTGGTATGAAAACCCTGCAGACAGACAGACAGACAGACAGACAGACAGACAGATGTAGATATGTAGGTAGATATGTATGTATGTATGTATGTAGGTAGGTAGGTAGGTAGGTAGGCAGGTATAGATAGATAGACAGATAGATAGATAGATAGATAGATAGAGAGAGAGAGAGAGAGAGAGAAAGAGAGAGAGAGAGAGAGAGAGAGATATGAGGCAGGCAGGCAGACTGGTAGATTGACTATAGAAAGTCTACACATTCCTGTTTAAAAAGCCAAGTTTTTAAAATGTAAAAAAAAATCAGTTGTTCTCTTCTTGCCTAGTAGATACTAAGTTCATTTAGTGTTTCATTTTATTGTAGATGCTGTTAACAAAGTGCTATTTATGACTAGCAAAGGTTATTTTAACAGAATAAAAAGAGTTGGAAGGGACCTTGGAGGTCTTCTAGTCCAACCCTATACTATTTCAGACACATGGTTGTCCAAACTCTTTTTGAAAACTTCCATTGTTGAGTACCGAGAACATCTGGAGGCAAGCAGTTCCACTGATTAATTGTTCTCACTGTCAGGAAATTTCTCCTTTGCTCTAAGTTGCTTCTCTCCTTGATTAGTTTCCACCCATTGCTTCTTGTTCTGCCCTCAGGTACTTTGGAGAATAGCTTGACTCCTTTGTGGCAACCCCGAGATATTGGAACACTGCTATCATGTCTCTCCTTGTCCTTCTTTTCATTAAACTAGATGCACCCAATTCCAGCAGCCACTCTGTATATGTTTTAGCCTCTAGCCATCTGATTTTGATTTTATTCAGCTAAAGTGTGTATTTTGCTTCTGTCGAAAGAGAACATTCAACAAGCCATAAATTACAGTTTTATATCTCAAAATGATTATTCTTTTCTCCTTCGAAGGACATCCCAGCAATTCAAACCACACCACAGAAACCCTTTGCCCCCTTTCAGCTGAACGAAATCCTGATTTGTAGCTCTGTGATTGTCAATTCCCAGTAAAACTGTTGGCCATAACAAAGAAAACAACAACACACACTTCCGCATTGTCAACTTCTGTTTGGGAAGCCTTTGAAAAATGGCGGAGAGTCTGCCCAGGATTGGGTGAAAAGTTTTTACAGAATTGTTTAATAGAGATTCTCAACCATCCAGTTCATGGTTATCCCAAAGGTGCTTTTTTTATATAAAAGGCAACTCAAGTTTCTTTATTTTTTCCTTGAAGCTGTTTTGATTCTCGTCCAAGAATCTCCTTCAGTTCTGACTGAATGGTGTAGGATGGAAGGATTCAAACTTAATATTAACCACTCCAAACTTGTGTTGGGATGGATGGAATTTTAATGAGTCTCGGCAGACAGGAATCAAAATAAAAACAAACTTTATTTAGAAAGTAAGAAGAAATACATTGTGCCAGGAGCGACACTTTATCAAGCAGCCTAACGGAACATGGCTGAAACAGAATGGAGAATAGATTGGAATGCCTGTGACGTAAGCAGGCGGATTTGACATGTAGGAAAAGATATGAATTGTGGGAGTGATGTATGAGGGGGTGTGATCAGAGGGAAAACACACATTAACTCTTTAACTACTGAATGTCTCTGGTGGCTGGCAATTCTCAGCGTGACAACTTGACTGTAAAAAATATGACTTTAACAATGAGTTGTCGAAGCATGGAACTCTTTACCGGACTCAATAGTGTCAACTCCCAACCCCCAACATTTCTCCCTTAGACTCTCCACGATTGACCTCTCCAGGTTCCTAAGAGGCCAGTAAGGGGCATACATAAGTGCACTGATGTGCCTAACGTCCCCTGTCCAATTGTCTTTCCAAATCTCATATATCATATATATTCTCTCCCTCCCATCTACTTCTCTTCTTTTTTACTTACTATTTTTATATATATTACTTAATGTCTATTCTCCTCCATATGTATTGTATATTGGACAAAGAATAAATAAATAAATAAATAAATAAAAATAAATATTCCTTTCAGAATTATAATGCAAAATATTTTTATGGTGTCAGGTTCCAAGTAATAGACCCATAGCAAGGAAAATGCCAAGGCAGGTAGAATCGAATCGAATCGAATAGAATAGAATAGAATAGAGATCTTTATTGGCTGAGTGTGATTGGACACATACATAATTTGTTGTGATGCATATGTTCTCAGTGTACATAAAAGAAAAGATACATTTGTCAGGAATCATGAGGTTCAACACTTAATGAGCATCATAGGGTACAAATAAACAACCAAAACACATATAAATCGTAAGGATGCAAGCAACAAAGTTACAGTTATGCAGTCATACATGAGAGGAGATAGGTGATAGTAATAATGAGAAGATTAATTATAATAGTAATGCAAACTTTGTAAATAGTTTGACAGTCACATGGTCCAATCACGCTGTTGTCTGGTTGTCTGGTGACATCACTCTGCCTTCCTCTGACCAAGTGTGAGAATGACCTTGGTTCTCAAGAGAAAGTATTTTGTTTTGGCTACAAAATCCGAGCTATCTCAAATCCCTCCTCCCTATCCCTCAGCTCCAGTGTGGCAACATCAAAGCCTCCAAAATGGCTTCGGCCAGGTCAGCTTCAGGGTTAACATATAGAATTATTCTAAAAACCTGACTCTTGACAGTAGGTAGTATAATTCCATTTTTTAATTGGTTTCTTCCAGGAGAAAACATGGTTTTTGAAGTTGCTCATTAAAAGTGAAGCTTGTCCAAGGCTAGTTCAACATGGCTGCAATGGGATGAAATTAATTATAGAATAGAATAGAATTTTTATTGGCCAAGTGTGATTGGACACACAAGGAATTTGTCTTGGTGCATATGCTCTCAGCGTACATAAAATAAAATATACATTTGTCAAGAATCATGTGGTAGAACACTTAATGATTGTCATAGGGGTCAAATAAGCAATGAAGAAGCAACATTAATAAAAATCTTAGGATATAAGCAACAAGTTACAGTCATACAGTCAACATGGGAGGAAATGGGTGAAAGGAATGATGAGAAAAACTAGTAGAATAGAAGTGCAGATTTAGTAGAAAGTCTGACAGTGTTGAGGGAATTATTTGTTTAGTAGAGTGATGGCGTTTGGGAAAAAACTGTTCTTGGGTCTAGTTGTCTTGGTGTGCAGAGCTCTGTAGCGACGTTTTGAGGGTAGGAGTTGAAACAGTTTGTGTCCAGGATGTGAGGGGTCAGTAAATATTTTCCCCGCCCTCTTTTTGACTCGTGCAGTATACAGGTCTTCAATGGAAGGCAGGTTGGCAGCAATTGCTTTTTCTGCAGTTCTGATTCTCCTCTGAAGTCTGTGTCGGTCCTGTTGGGTTGCAGCACCAAACCAGACAGTTATAGAGGTGCAGATGACAGACTCAATGATTCCTCTGTAGAACTGGATCAGCAGCTCCTTGGGTAGTTTGAGCTTCCTGAGCTGGCGCAGAAAGAACATTCTTTGCTGTGCATTTTTGATGAGGTTCACTGTGGAGGGGGTTCTAGGGAACTGATAAAATTTCTGATTCTCCCTCTTTTTATTTATTTAGACCTTTTCCAAAATGGTGAGCATACCTATTTTTCCTTTGTCCTCTTATTTTCCCCATAGCAACAACAATCCTGGGAGGTAGGCTGGAGGGTCTGGCCCAAAGCCACCCAACTGGCTTTCAGGCCTAAAGTAGGATTAGAACTCACAATCTCCTTGTGATTGGCCCCAGGTTACCCAATTGGTTTCCGTGTCTCAGGCAGGACTAGAAGTCATAGTCTCCTGGTGATTGGCCCAGCCAGCTTTCCTGCCTAAGGTGGGAGTAGAACTCATGGTCCCTTGGTGATTGACCCCGCAGTCATCCAGCTGGATTTCATGTCAAAGGCAGGACTAGAACTCACCACCTCCTGGTTTTGGCCTGATGCCTTAACTACTAGACCAGACTGGCTCTCTTTTGTTAGATTTCTCTGAGTGATTAAAGTTTTAGAGCAAGAATGCCTTAGCAACTAGGCATTCTCCCCCATGGATATTCTAGTGCCAATTGTGCAGAGAAAAGGTCCAATGATACTTCACCAGAAGAGCCCTTCACTCCACGACTCGAAACAGAATACCCTACGAAAATAGACTTACAATCCTGGGTCTAGAAAGCTTAGAACTTCATGATCTAAGTATTGCCCACAAGATCATATGCTGCAACATCCTGCCTGTCAACAACAGCTTCAACCGCAATAACACAAGAGCACACAACAGGTTCAAACTTAATATCAACCGCTCCAAACTTGACTGTAAAAAATATGACTTTAGCAATCGAGTTGTCGAAGCGTGGAACTCATTACCAGACTCCGTGGTGTCAACCCCCAACCCCCAACATTTTTCCCTTAGACTTTCCACAGTTGACTTCTCCAGATTCCTTAGAGGTCAGTAAGGGTCAAGCATAAGTGCACTAGTGTGCCTTCCGTCCCCTGTCCAATTGTCTCTTCTATATTTTATATATCCTTTCTCCCATCCATATATCCTTCCTCTACCCTTCATTGATGTATTCTATTCTCATATCTCTTCTTCTATCCCTTCCCTAATATTCACTACTACACGTTTTTATTCTCTTTAACTTTCAATTTGTAATGGACAAAATAAATAAATAAATAAATAAATAAATAAATAATAAATAAATAAATAATCTCATCCTTTTCTACTTCCTGTTATGTTTTCATCGGGAAATGAGTTAGCTTGGATCAAACCATGCACTACATAGTTTTCTAACCTTCCTACATTAACATGGATGAGAATCAAACCCTTTTGCTGTAGGTCTTTGGTTTATTCCATTTGTTAGAATAGATGAAAACGTGGTTGGGTAGATCTACTGGAGGCCACTTGAAGATTTGCCTGTATCTTCAGGGTCACGTGAGTAGTGCAAGTGGGTGTGGAACTGCTGAAAGGATGATGTTGTAGACAGGAGATAAATGAGGTCATATCCCTGTTCAATTTTTATATAAATGGCCTCTTTGATCCCTCTTTCAAACCAGTGGTCCTCTCTGTCCAAAATGTGGACTTTGCTGTCTTCAAAAGAGTGGCGTGATGGTTCGTTCGCATCCTGAGCAAATAATTATGTACGCAGAGGATGCAGAGACTGTGGAGGAGCGAGGCATTCCTGGCATCTGAGAGTGACAGTGAAAGTGATAAGGGCTCTGCACTTCCTGGCATGAGTGAGTCAGCGCTTCCTGTCAGTAATGAATCAGCACTTCCTGTCAGGAATGATTTTGCATTTCCTGTCAGTAATGAATCAGCACTTCCTGTCTTAAGTGACTCAGGGGAAGAGGAGGAGCCTATTCTGGATGCAAGAGTTCAGAGGGTAACCAGAAGACAGGAATGGTTGGCTAGGAGAAGAGTCACTCATGAATAGTACTGCTGGGTAATGGGTCACGCCCTCACACTATTTAAGGGTGAGACATGCCCCGCCTTGTTGCAGAAAACATCATTTATTTAAGAATCATGTTGTCTTGACTCTTGCATTCAATTTGGATTTCAAAAGAGAACATTCTTAGCTTCGATAATGAGTGTTGGTCTTCCAGTTAATTTCTGTGAACTTCGCTTTGGAACTCTTGCTACAGCTGGTAATTATTACGGGTTTATCTTCACTCTGGGATTTTGGTTAACAGATAACACTTTGCTAGATTTGCTTCTCTCTTTGAAAAGACTCTTTCGAGACACTTACAATACGGAGATTTTTGTAAATATTAAATCCTTTTATTTGTTAGACAATTGGTGTGCATGTCTTTTAAATGCAGATGGACTGCGTGATCTTATCCTGATGGGTTTGTTCTGATACGTTGTGCCATGCGTTTACGAAGTGGCTGTTTTGTTTCCCTGATGTACAGATCTTCACATTTCTCACTGTATTGTACTGCATATGCCATGCATATTTATTTATTTATCAAATTTTATTTGCCTTATCAAAATACTATCCCACCAGGACAGAGGTATCCCTTCTTTCTGACATAATTCTGTTTTTTGTTTCCTTTTGCTTATTTTTGAGCTTCAAAAGAGTTTTATGGGTGTGCTTTGCAACCAATTCTCGTTAGGAATTTTTGGGCCGTATTGCTTTGAAAACTGTTATGATCACTAGTAAACATCTCCTGGCTGGAAATATATGTAGTATCAATAAATTAAGCCAACTGGAAAACTCCCTGTAGTGGGGAAAGAGCTTCGGATTTATTGAACTAGCAAGCAAAACAGACACACTCATGAAAGGCTCTGCGTGTGTGTTTTGAGTGTTTATTACAGTGGTTACAAAACAGAAGTATTGACTTTTAAAAATAAATGATGCTAGCTTTTAGAGGTGTACTTCTGAAAAAAAAGATATACAAAAGTTTCAGCTACCTGGAGATGACTATGTATGTAATTGGATTTTCAAAGCTTGGGGTAGAAACATAGAAAGATAGAAGATTGGCGGCAGAAAAAGATCTCATGGTCCATTTAGTCTGCCCTTATGCTATTTCCTGTATGTTATCTTAGGATGGATATATGTTTATCCCAGGCATGTTTAAATTCAGTTACTGTGGATTTACCAACTACGTCTGCTGGAAGTTTGTTCCAAGCATCTAGCACTCTTTCAGTAAAATAATATTTTCTCATGTTGCTTCTGATCTTTCCTCCAACTAATCTCAGATTGTGCCCCCTTGTTCTTGTGTTCACTTTCCTATTAAAAACACTTCCCACCTAAACCTAATTTAACCCTTTAACATATTTAAATGTTTCAATCATGTCCCCTCTTTCCCTTCCATCCTCCAGACTATACAGATTGAGTTCATGAAGTCTTTCCTGATAGGTTTTATGCTTAAGACCTTCCACCATTCTTGTAGCCCGTCTTTGGACCCGTTCAATTTTGTCAATATCTTTTTGTAGGTGAGGTCTCCAGAACTGAACACAGTATTCCAAATGTGGTCTCACCAGCTCTCTATATAGCAGAATCACAATCTCCCTCTTCCTGCTTGTTATATCTCTAGCTATGCAGTCAAGCATTCTACTTGCTTTCTCTACCGCCTGACCGCACTGTTCACCCATTTTGACAAATGTCTAATATGTCTAATATGCAATGCGGGTTCCAGACAGGTGAGCTGTATTCCAGAATTGATCTAACAAATGTTTTGTAAGCTCTGGTTAGAAGTGTAATATTGCTAGAGAAGAAGCTGCATAAGATTAGATTAACAACTCCGTGCTTTTTTGGCAACGTTGTCTAGTTTTGCTATTGTGGGAAATGAGAAAGATTGCTTCCTGTTCACAATATTGCCAGTATTTTCACTCTGAACGTCAATCATATCTCATCTAAGCAAGTTTTCTCTCAAGCTACAGAGCCCCCACGGTTACATCCTCTCCTCCTACAGGAGATGTCCAAGATGTAGAAGGATCTGAATCACTCTCTCCACCTCCACATTTCCCATCCGAGGGAGGGAAATATATCCACTATTTATTCATGCTCCTGAATTTAAAAGGAAGAGGTGAAGAACGCTGTTTTTTATTAGCCTGCATGGCATCTGAAATATAGTCGCAAAATGAAATTCAATGGAGAGAAAAGTAAGGATTTACAGATAGGCAAGAAAAACCAAATGTACAGCTTTAGGTGAAACCTGGCACAATAGAGCTGCCCACATGTGCTGCTCAGAAAGACTTCAGCTGAAAAGGCCTTGCCCTAGAGCAGTGATGGTGAACCTATGGCACAGGTGCCACAGGTGGCATGCGGAGCCATATCTGCTAGCACATGAGCCGTTGCCCTAGCTGAGCTCCAACGTGCATGTGTGTGCCAGCCAGCTGAGTTTTGGCTCACAAAGAGACTTTGGGAGGGTATTTTTGGCTTCCAGAGAGCCTCCAGGGGGATGGGGGAGGGCGTTTTACCCTTGCCCGGCTCCAGGGAAGCCTTTGGAGCCTGGGGAGGGCAAAACACGAGCCTACTGGGCCCATCAGAAGTTGGGAAATATGCCATTTTTGGCCTCCAGAAGGCCTCCGGGGGACAGGGGAAGTTGTTTTCATCCTCCCCAGGCACTGAATTAAGGGTGGGCAATCACGCACCCGAGGGAAAAAAGGTTTGCCATCACTGCCCTAGAGCTTCCTGTTCCTATGCAAGAAATGTATCCATTTGGTTGTGAGATTCCCAGAGGGCAGCAGTAGGTGCTCCCAGTTCAGTCCAGTTCTAAGAACCGGTAGTGCTGCTGGTGGAAGGCTATGCCCACCCTCCTGTGATGCTTCTGTGCATGCACAGAAGATTCTACGCACACTGGTAGTACAGGGTTTTAGAACCCACTAGAGGTGGAGGAGGAGGAGGAGGAGGAGGAGGAGGAGAAGGAGGAGGAGGAGGAGGAGGAGAAAGAGGAGGAGGAGAAGGAGGAGGAGAAGGAGAAGGAGGAGAAGGAGGAGGAGGAGGAGGAGAAGAAGGAGGAGGAGGAGAAGGAGGGGGAGGAAAAGAAGAAGAAGGAGGAGAACGAGTAGGAGTAGGAGTAGGAGTAGATAGTTTAATGGTCTTCTGCAGCAGGAATCCCATTCATTTTTTAAATCTAACTTTCAAATGTAGACTTAATCGATGGAGAAGAAAGTTTCTCTCTATTTTTGAGAGCACTCTTAAATTTGCCTCCATGTCGTTCTTGGACAGTTTCCCTGTTTATGTGATTCAGCCAATATTTTTTGTTGATTTTGTTTTAATGGCGCTTCAGCTGCTCTGTTTATTTTTATTTTCTATTAGGGTCTTTTTGTTTTAAATTGTTTTGATCTATCTGATTATAAGCTGCCCAGAATCACTTATGCGAAATTGGGCGGATGTATAAATCAAACAAACAAGCGGAGCCAATTCCCTGTTTTCACCTTAAAAACTGGTAATTCGAGCTACTATAGCTGAGTTAGAAAATCATCTCCATGGGACATATAGAGTTGAACTAATGATTGTTTGGAAAAACAACAACTTGTGAATGAAAGAATTCATGGCAAATTCAAATTTTGCTTTCATTTTGGATATGCCAGTATCTCTGCTTCTCCTGCTTTCAATGCCAGTATTTCTCAACCTACAACCATTCATTTAGTAAATATTCAAAGACACTGAAAAAAATGACTCATGACTGTTTTTGACACTTATAACCAGGGGTGGGCAGCAGGCAGGACGGGGTGGAATGTAGTTCCACTGATGGAAATGAAGATGCGTGCACAGTTCCAGCTGATTGGCGGCTGTCACTTCCTGGGTTACTGGTTTCGGCTCGGCTCTCCTTTTTTCCCCTGCTTCTGCTGTGTCTGCGCTCCTTGCTTTTTTCCTCTTTCCTCCTTCCTGGCCTTGAATAAGCTTCCCTCTCTCCTGCCCGGCTCCTCTCCAACCTCCCACGGCCACCTCCCACCTGAGGTGCAAGTAGAAGGCGTCAGTGGAAGCGGCACTGGCAGCATTTATGCTTCTGGCAGCACCTGTTCACCTAGCTATGCCGCCTGAGGTGTGGGGTGACCCAGGAAGGAGAGTGCAGGAAACGCGAAGCAAATTGTCACCCCAGCGAGCGACACTGGTGAGGTTGTAAGTCAAGTTCTTAACAGTTCACTTGAATGATGACGATCGTTCAAGACACTCCCACCTGATCACATGGCTGGCAAGCCACTCCTACCCAGTCACAGGACCATTAAGCCACACCCACAGCTGGCCTTTTACTCCTTACAACCATAGCAGCCAGTGAAGGACTGCTGTCTTTAGCGCTACCGGTGCACCCTCCGAGGCTGGTGTGGGCAGGTGGGGGGGATGTTGGCACACATTGGTGCAAGATTTGGCTTCTGCGCATGCGTAGCAAGTGAAATTTCATGTGAGAGCGAGATTTCCCCAATTTTCGATGATATTTTACGTACATTGGCAATTTTTACCTTTTTTTTCCTTCTGCACATGCAGAATTTGAGATTTTGGCAATTTTCACCCTTCTTTTGCTTCTGTGCATGCAGAATTTGAGATTTCGGCAATTTTCACTAATATTTTGCGTACATGCACAGAAGCAAAAAAATCGGTGAAATTTGCTGAAATCCCACTCACACGAGCATCTTCACACAAGATTTCACTTGCTGCGCATGCGCAAAAGCCAAATCGTGTACGGGGGATCAGTGGAACAGCTTGCCTCCAGAAGGTGTGAATAGTGTTGGGCAAACCCAATGAAGTTCAGGTTCAGGTTCGGCACCTGAATTTTAAAAAAAGTTCGGGTTTGGTACCTGAACCCAAACCCGAACGTTTGCCGAACTTTCGAGTTTGGTGCTTGGGAAAGCGCAGGAAGTGCCGCAGCCCAGCTGTCACCTTCCAGAACAGCCGGGGGGCTTCCCGGCGCTCTCCCGAACCCAAACCCGAACTTTTGCCATACTTCCAGGTTCGGTGTTCGGGAGACCACCGAGAAGTGCCCCGGCTGTTTCTGAAGACGACAGCTGGGTGGCGGTGCTTCCCAGAACAGCCAGGGAGCTGTCGGCCAGTCAGGAGGCACAAAAGGTGGGGAATCCCACGAGGTGATTCCAGGGTCGGAGCTTTGACGTCACTGAGACATCCTTCCTGGAGTCCCCATTTCAGCCGGCCAGGAAGGACGTCTCAGTGACGTCAAAGCTCCGCCCCTGGAATCTCCTCGTGGGATTCCCCACCTCCTTTTTCGCCTCCCGACTGGCCGACAGCTCCCCTGCTGTTTCGGAAGGTGACAGCTGGATGGCGGCACTTCTTGACGCTCTCCCAAACCCGAACCTAAACCCGAACTTTTGCAAAAATTCAGGCTCGGGTTCGGTATACCGAACCACGCAAAATTCGGTACCAACCCGAACTTTGCAGGTTCGGTTCGCCCAACACTAGTTGTGAATGCCCCAACACTGGAAGATTTTTTAGCAGACGTTGAATAAACATCTGTCTAAAGTAGTGTAAGGTTTTCTGCTAAGCAGGGGGTTGGACTAGAAGACCTCCCAGGTTCCTTTCAACTCTGTTTTTATTAGAACTGTGTTGGCTTTTTTGGAAGCTGCTGCACATTGCTGGCTCATATTTACCTTAAATGGTTGTCAACTAGGACTAGAACTACCTGTACTATGTTAATTCTTCTTGCTATTTTTGTACTACCGTTCTCCTAATTCAAATCAATTGGTCTTGTTCATTTTAAAAAAAATCTTAATTTTATGTTCACTCTTTGCTTCAGGCTCTAACAGCTCAATCATGTTTTAATGGAAAACTCTATGATGATTGATTGATTGATAGCATGCTATCAACATAGATTGTGATAATCTGGGTAAAATAAAATGAAATATTTTGAAAAGTAATTTTTTTTTAATGGGCCAAGGCATTTTCACTTCTCCCGTCTGTGTGCTGGCAGTTTCTCCCCTGTCCTATTTCATAAAAAGAGCTTCATATTTTTTTGTCCCACATTTGATAGTTTATATCAGTTTATTACTCTTTTCCTGGATTTATTTGGAAACCATCCCCACTTCAGAATTGTTGTGTTTGGGCCTGGGCCAGCCGTTGCTCCCACAGATGGGAGAGACATGGCACACATTGAATGCGAAAGCCTGGCTGACAGCCAGGAAGATGTGGCAGACAGACAGGAGGACGAGGCCACTGGGACGCAGGATTCAGCAGACAGCCCAGGGGATTTGACATACAGTCCCTCAGACAGTCTTTCGTCTCTGGATTCTTCTGCAGATCAATATATTGATCTGCGTAGCCGAAGAGCTATGCAAAGAAGGGATCGCTTTAAGGAGTATTACAAGTCATTATAGGAGCACCTGGGCTGGGTGTGGTTCTTATACTGAGGGCTGGGTGTGGTTCCCTTAATGAGGGCTAAAGGTATAAAAGGGAACAACGGCCCAAGGCAAACTGTGGCTGTTTATCTGTGTTATTTTGTGGTTCCTGCTCTGAAGTTTCTGTTCCGTGCCGTTGGAGTTTTCAACCCAGCTTTTTCAGACAAGTGGGAGGTGAAAACTCTGGGACTTGCTGTTTGCTTCAAAGATTCAAAAGGACTCCTGAAACATCTTTGCTCATTCCAGGTTGTCTTTGTTTGTTTTTTCCTGTGTTTTTGTATGCGGCTGAAGTAAGCCTTGCACTATCATTGTTTTTGGACACTAAGAACTGTTTTGAGTAATCCTTTTTTGTTTATTTAATACAAGTTTGCTGATTAGCAGAGCACATGTGTGTTTGATTTCTTTTCCTTGGACTATTACACATTGCCTGAGCCAGTCAGGCAGAACAAGAATGGTGGTGATGATTGGGTTTACACCCCATCTTTCTGCTTTTTGGGGGGTGACTTCCAACCTCAAGACAAAATGCAAACATAAAGCATGAGCATAAAATTCATGCAATTACCATAAAAATTATTACCAGTATAATTAAAATCAGAAGAGCTACAGGAACAGGAATCCCTCTCCAGAATGCAAGATAGCTAAGTTTTTAGCTGTGCAAAATCCCACAGAGTTCTTTCTCTGAATTTGGGGAGTTATTATCACTTCCTCATTTGACATTCTGCGGTCCTTGCAAAATCCTTTTCTATTTTCCAAGGTTCCAGAGGGAGCTCGTAACGTTATCCAAGAGAGTATAAATTCTGTTTCACATTTTCCGTGGGGTTATTTTTAATCATTATCGCATCAATAAAAATGATTTGTATTATTTATCTGGGTCTCTTGGAATGTCTTACTGGCTGCACGGTTAATCAGCAAATGTATATTGTCTCCAAGCAGATAATGGGATTGGGGTTCTGGCCAAAGATGATGGAGATTAGTAGGAAATACTCTTAAATTAATTTCCTACCACTGGGAAATGTAGCAATTTCAACCATAGAGGGACGGTAGGAAGGGCAAAAGGGGAATTGCATAAGGTTTAGGATAGCTGGGATAGCACAGTGGTTAGAGTGCAGCACTGCAGGCTACTTCAGCTAACTGCTAACTGTAGTTCAACAGTTCAAATCTCACCACCAGCTCAAGGTTGACTCATTCTTCCATCCTTCTGAGGTGGGTAAAATGACGACCCAGATTGTTGGGATGTTTCAGCAACACTCCATGGCTTGCACTGGCTGCTGATCAGTTTCCAGTGACAATTCAAAGTGTTGGTAATGACCTATAAAGCCCTACATGGCATCGGACCAGAGTACCTATGAGACTGCTTTCTGCCGCACGAATCCCAGTAGCCGATTAGGTCCCACAGAGTCGGCCTTCTCCGGGTCCTGTCAACGAAACAATGCCATCTGGCAGGACCCAGGGATAGAGCCTTCTCTGTGGCAGCCCCGACCCTCTGGAATCAACTCCCCCCCCCAGAGATTCAAACTGCCCCTACCCTCCTCGCCTTCCGTAAAATGTTGAAGACTCACCTTTGCCACCAGGCGTGGGGGGATTAATCTCCCCCCTCATTTTTTTCGCTGACCTTTATTATGTTTATGTTCAGTTGTACTGAGTGTGTATGATTGTATAGCAGATAAGATTTTTATAATAATGTATTTTTAAATTAGTTTTTTAAACTTTTTAACATTAGATTTGTATTTATATTGTATTGCTGTTACATTGTGAGCCACCCTGAGTCTTTGGAGAGGGATGGCATACAAATCTAATAAATTATTATTATTATTATTATTATTATTATTATTATTATTATTATTATTATTATTATGTTGATGGGTTTTTTAGCATCATTACAATACATTTTTTATTCCAATGAATAAAAACCAATACACTACAGTAATCCCTTGCTACTTTGTGGTTCATCTTTTGCGGATTTGCTATTTCACGGGTTTTAAAAGGGGGCTTAAATCCATTAAATCCATAAAATTCTTCTACGGTACTACTGTACTTTATTAAAGAAACTGGTAGGATATCACATGTAGTTCCAGTTGAGAAGCATTATAGAATGACTGTTTAATGCAAAGGGTGGGTTTTAAAAGTCCAAATACTCGTTAAATACATAAAAAACTATCTTTCCTCTACTTCACGGAAATTCGCTTTTTACGGGTGGTCTTGGAACACATCCCCCGTGAAAACGAGGGATTACTAGATATGTATTGTTTTTCATTCATTGGAAGCCACCCAGAGCCCTTCAGGAGTTGCTATTTATTTTATTTATTTATTAGATTTGTATGCCGCCCCTCTCCAAAGAGATTTAATGGAATTCAAGAGGGGTTGACATTAGGCTGTTTGTGGGAACGTGATGACTCCAGGCTAATGCGTCTCTTGACTCCACCTCCCCCCAAGCTTTGCCTATCCTTCTCATTCAGCTCTGTTTCACTTCTATAAGATAGCTCTCCTGGTTTTTCTTCCTTTTCAGCTGCCAAGAACCCACCCACAAATCTCTATGTGGATTCTGAGACCCCCAGCAGCCTTCGGGTTCACTGGACTCCTCCTGATGCTGCAGTCCAGCACTATAGAGTCAACTACAGTCCAGAACGGAGTCACAGCAAGCAGCAGGAAACGGTATGTAGGATGGATAGGCAAGACCCAATTCCCATCACATTGGTTCAATGCTTGGTATTCAATGGAAGTCTTGACTTAGAAGGAAAATGTCCTCAGGCAATATCATGGAGAACTCTAGCAATGAGAGTATGGTGACTGGCTGGTTTGCTTGCTTGCTTGCTTTTCCTTCCTCCCTCCTAAAATCCTTCCTTCCTTCCCCCTCCCTCCCTAAACCCTTCCTTCCTTCCTTCCTTCACCACTTTCACCTTCCCATCCTCCCTCTTTCCTTCCTAAAAACCTTCCTTCCTTCCTTCTTTCCTTCCTTCCTTCCTTCCGTCCTTCCTTCCTTTCTTTCTTTCTTTCTTTCTTTCTTCCTTCCTTCTTTCCTTCCTTCACCACTTTCACTTTCTCATCCTCCCTCTCTCCCTCCTAAAAATCTTCCTTCCTTCCTTCCTTCCTTCCTTCCTTCTTTCTTTCCTTCCTTAATTCCTTCCTTCCTTCACCACTTTCACCTTCCCATCCTCCCTCTCGCCCTCCTAAAAATCTTCCTTCCTTCCTTCCTTCCTTCCTTCCTTCCTTCCTTCCTTCCTTCCTTCCTAGTGTGACTTTGGCAGTTTACAATAATTAACACATCAATAATACTAACAAAACGCAAGTAAAAGAAGCCAGGACTCATAAAAGCATGTTGAAACCATATCAAAACCATAACATATTAGCTTAGTTACCAGAAACATCTACAGCACTCAGCATAACCATTCCACAGACTCTGCACCAAAACTGAATCATCAACCCAGATGGCAAATTTGTGTCTTCAAGGTTTCTGTAAAGTGAATACAGACAGGACCAATCTAATCTCCGTTGAATTTCTGGTTAGATAATTTGAAGTGTTAATATCATTTTATAATGCCTTATTAGGACCACATTTCATCCAAGTTCAACCTACTCTCCAGAGCAACGGTCATAGATCTCTTTTTACAGTCCCACCCCCGGGGTGGCGCAGCAGGTAGAGTGCTGTACTGCAGGCCACTGAAGCTGACTGTAGATCTGAAGGTCAGCGGTTCAAATCTCATCACCGGCTCAAGGTTGACTCAGCCTTCCATCCTTCCGAGGTGGGTAAAATGAGGACCCGGATTGTGGGGGCAATAGGCTGACTATGTTAAAAAATGCTATTGCTAACATGTTGTAAGCCACCCTGAGTCTAAGGAGAAGGGCGGCATAAAAATTGAATGAATGAATGAATGAATGAATGAATGAATGAATGAATGAATGAATAAATAAATAAATAAATAAATAAATTTTGAACAGTCACTAAACATAAGAACATACGAAGAGCCATGCTGAATCAGGCCAAAGCCCATTGTGTCCAGCATTCGGTGTCACACAGTGGCCCACCAATTGTCCATGAGGATCCTGAACAGAAGGAGAAGGCAAACCCCTTCCTTTCCCTTGACCCCCAACAAATGGGACCCAAGGGAATCCTGCCTGCCTCAACCAACATAGAGGCGGCACTTTGACATCCATTTCAATAACCACCAATCCACTTGGCATCCATGAATCTGTCTAATCCTGCCTTGGAGCTCTCCAGGCTGACAGCTGTCACAACCTCTTCTGGAAGTGAATTCCATAAACCAACGACCCTCTGGGTGAAGAAATATTTCCCTTGATTTGTCCTCACTTTCTTATCTATGAGCTTTAGGGAGGCTCCCTCGTCCTAGTATTGTGTGATAGAGAAAAGAATTTTTCTCTATCCACCTTTTCTATCCCATGCATGATTTTATACACTTCGATCAAGTCACCCCTTAAACGCCGTCTTTCAAGACTGAAGAGACCAAGGCGTTGCAACCTGGTATCATAAAGGAGGTGCTCCATTTCCTTGATCATTCTTGTTGCCCTTTTTTGCACCTTTTCCAATCCCATTATATCCTTCTTGAGGTGCGGTGACCAGAACTGTAAACGAATGGTCGTAAGTCTGAGACTACCTTTATCAATGCATGTGAGCTGTTAAAATAGAAATACAGCCTCCATTCTATCTTTTAAGACTTATTATTATTATTATTATTATTATTATTATTATTATTATTATGTCAATACAACTCAGCAAACGAGATCACTATGCTGGATTTCGTATTTCATCATCAGTCGGGCGCTTCCCAAGCACCTAGGACTGCGTGATGTAGTGGCGAATTATGTTTGCTGATCCCAGTAAAGCGGCCTTTTGCAATTGACAGATGGAGATTTTGTCAATTCCAATGGTTTTCAAATATCCGCTGAGATCCTTTGGTACTGCGCCCAGCGTGCCAAGTACCACTGGGACCACTTTCACTGGCTTATGCCAGAGTCGTTGCAGCTCGATTTTTAGATCTTCATATTTCACTAATTTCTCTAGCTGGTTCTCCTCAATTCTGCTGTCTCCTGGGATTGCGATGTCGATGATCCATACTTTCTTTTTCTCCATGATGATGATGATGATGATTATTATTATTATTATTATTATTAAAGTATCTTTTCTGATGGACTTCCATTTTTTTCAACCATATATAAAAAGAAATAAACAGAGAGATACTGATTCAAGGTCAAATCCTAGATTTTATAACTGAAGAAAAAAAATTTAAATAGTTCTCCCAGCCTCATCTCTTACTGAGCTGACTTGATAGCACAATAAATTTCAATCAGGGAGAATTGGATTCCAATTTCTGGGTAACTGTTACCCTTGCTGCAGGATTATGGATCAGGCACAGAGTCTCAACTAAACTACTTCACAAATTGCCTTGTGCTAGAAACAGGGGTACGGATAATTCCCTGATCAAATTTGATATTAGAAGTCTTTGACTTGCAACCATTTCATTGAATGACAATTTAAAGTTACAAGGACACTGAAAAGTGTGACTTATGCACCACATTTTTTTCTTCAACTATTATTTATAGAACACAATGAAACTTACACACACACAAAAAAAGATGTTTCTTCTACACTCCCCATTTTTCCATCCTGTTCTATGGCCTCCCTCCAGCGAGACACAAGGGCGTGTATGCCCTATCGGTACCACTCCTTGTTCTGGTCATGAAGCCATTTCTGCACTATAATGGCCTCACCCTCTGTGCCCAGCGACTAACCGTACTTCTGTTGACTGCAGATTCTCCATAAACTGTACGCAAACATTAGTGAATGTTCCCAACAGTTTCTTTCTCCGCAGTGAGGAATTCAATGACGACTCACTGCTTGTCACTCTTACGGATGCCATTTCGAAACACTGCTTCAGCTACGCTATCTGTCTGAAGAAACACAAAATTTACACACGCACTCTTGACAATTCAAATAATGTATATCTAAAGTTTTGCATTTGTAAAATTACTGTAGGCTGAGAAAAAAAAGGTGCATTACCTTCTGGGCGACCCTCGTACAAGGATTATCCTACTTACGATCACCCTGTGGTCACGTGATCTAAATATGGGCGTTTTTAGTGTGTTATTTACAATGGCTGTAATGCAGTGCTGAGATTTTTGTCACTTTCCCCGACCTAAAAAAATTGCTGAAATCTCATGTGCAGAAGCCAAATCTTACTCTGACCATGGCTTAGAGGTTAATACATTTACTTAATATGTAAGTAGCCTGCGTTTGAATCCCGGAAGGGTATGGCTAACTGACGAGAGCAAAATAGCTTGAAATAGATCTATATTAGTCTCCCATTATTTCTCTGTTGGTAAATACAAATTCAATACAAAACCGTCAGGAAATTTCTCCTTAGTTCGAGATTGGTTCCCTCTCTGAAAGCTTTGCATCCGTTGCTTCTTATCCTGCATTCAGTTGTTACACTAATTTTATTTATTCGATTTATTTGTCCTGTTGAGTCTTAAAACCAGGTTGTAAAAGTGTTCATGTTCTCCTTTCCGCAGATCACAGTGTCTGGCAGGATCCAATCCATTGTTCTCCATTCTCTCCTGCCTGCTCGGCTTTACACAGTGACCGTAATTGCAGTCTACGCTGCAGGGGAGAGTGACCCAGTATCTGTCATTGGCCGGACAGGTGAGCTCACCCATCTTTTGGGTTCTTTTCCTTTGCACCCGTCTCTTTATTTCTTGTTTTTTTCTGATGCTTTATGCTCTTTGCTGTAGATACTCCGATAATTGTGAGAGGCAAGGAAGGATGGGGATTAGAGTGAAATAAGGTCATTTTTTTAGGTCGAAGTCTTTTTATTTTTCATTTTCAAAAATATAAACATCCCATCTTTCCTTGAGCAGTGTGTCATCTGGGTACGAACACCTCTGGGCAACCTCTTTCACCATTTACAACATCATTCACATTCATATCAATATTATTTCTCTAAAGTTAAAGTTATGATTATTAAACAATTAAACAGAGGAATCATTGAATCTGTCATCTGCACCTCTATAACTGTCTGGCTTGGTGCTGCAACCCAACAGGACCAACACAGACTTCAGAGGAGAATCAGAACTGCAGAAAAAGCAATTGCTGCCAACCTGCCTTCCATTGAGGACCTGTATACTGCACGAGTCAAAAAGAGGGCGGGGAAAATATTTACTGACCCCTCGCATCCTGGACACAAACTGTTTCAACTCCTACCCTCAAAACATCGCTATAGAGCACTGCACACCAAGACAGCTAGACACAAGAAGAGTTTTTCCCCGAACGCCATCACTCTGCTAAACAAATAATTTCCTCAACACTGTCAGACTCTTTACTAAATCTGCACTTCTATTTCTACTAGTTTTTCTCATCATTCCTATCATCCTTTTCCTCCCACTTAGGACTGTATGACTGTAACTTCTTTCTTGTATCCTAAGATTTTTATTAATATTGATCGTTTCTTCATTGCCTATTTGACCCCTATGACAATCATTAACTGATGTATTCTATTCTATTCTATTCTATTTTATTCTATTCTATTCTAAACATTGTAAGATCTTTTGTTTCCTTTTTTATATCTTTTAGTGGTAATGTCATATTACCATTAAACATCATTATTCTCACATTACGTATACTAACAGTTTTCATCTTATTTGTATCTCTATACTCCTTTTTAAAATTCTCCAACCATTTATAAAATACTTTATAAACTACTTCCCATAATCATCTAACATTTTGTTTGCTCTTTCCCTTTAATTGCTAGTGTTAATTTGTTCATTTCTACACATTCTAATATTTCCCCAATCACCTTCTCATCATTGAGAATCTCTTAAGTATAGTAATGTTGTGCAAATACAATTTTAGTTACGGTTAATACATGAATAATTAAACATACATTTTCTTTATTATAAATTTCAGATAAGATTCCTAACAATAATATTTCTGGCTTCAGCTCAATACCTTACTGTATTATCTCTTCCAACTACGTTTTAATTTTTATTCCATACTTCTTCACTTCTCCACATGTCCACCACATATGACAGTAAAAATGAAATAAGGTCATTTTTGTTGGGCGAGATATACAGTGGTACCTCTACTGTACTTACAAACTTAATTCATTCTGTGACCAGGTTCTTGAGTAGAAAAGTTTGTAAGAAGAAGCAATTTTTCCCATAGGAATCAATTTAAAAGCAAATAATGTATGCGATTGGGGAGGGTGGAGGCCTTGTTTCCTCCCAGGAGATTCCTAGAGAGGCCACATGGAGGCTTCTCCCCACTTTTTCCAGCCCTGTTTC
The DNA here is from genome assembly GCF_031021105.1 of Erythrolamprus reginae. Taxonomy (NCBI): domain Eukaryota; kingdom Metazoa; phylum Chordata; class Lepidosauria; order Squamata; family Dipsadidae; genus Erythrolamprus; species Erythrolamprus reginae. The sequence continues at coordinate 9,439,067 of NC_091952.1, read as the reverse complement.
CTCCCAGGAGATTCCAAGAGAGGCCCCACGGAGGTTTCTCCCTGCCTTTTTCAGTTACAGTTTCAGAAGCTCGGGTTTGTAAGTGGAAAATGGTTCCTGAGAAGAGGCAAAAAAATCTTGAACACCCGGTTTTTATCTAGAAAAGTTCCTTAGTAGAGGCATTCTTAGGTAGAGGTACCACTGCATAGGTATATTTCAAACTTTCTCTCTCTCTCAATTTAAATTGTATTACTGGTTAGTCCTTGACTTAGGACCCCAGCTAAGTGCAATTTTTTTGTTGTTAAGCTGTTGTCCAATAAATAGGCCCCTGTCCATGATGGGCGATTCATTTTCCAGTCTCCTCCCCTTAATAGAGGCCTCAGATTATTAGTTTCTATGAAAACTTCTACATCTATCCATTCACCTCATATTTAACAGACTGATGCTTTCTTCCATGCTTTTAAACTAGCGTTGCCATTTCTAACATTATCATTATAATTTGTTCTGTCGAGCTCTCTGGCAGAATCCTTCTGAAAAGTCAGATACAAATTTCAGACACACACACGTTTGAAAATTCAAAACAATGTTCTTTATAACGAAAATTCACTTAAACTAAGCCCTCTTTTGGTATAGCAAAGAGCACTCGTCTCCAAACAAACTGGTAATTTGTACAAGTCCCTTATCAGTTCTGTGATACTTAGCTTGCAGCTGTGAGGCAATTCACAATCCTTCTTCTTTCACAAAGTGAAACACTCTTTGCTCTGGTTTAGTTTCAAAGCGGGGAAAAATCAGCACACAAAAGGTCAAAGTCAGTAAAGCAGTCATGAAACACAACGATCAGATAATCCTCCACAATGGCCAAACCCACAGGCTGCTCTTTATAGTAGCCTCACTAATTACCACAGCCCCAGCCAACCTCAGGTGGCCTCATTTTCTTTGATAATAATCTCTCAGTTGTTGCTGCCTATGCATCGCTCTCCGCATGCGTGGCTGCATCATTAACTCTTGTTCCGAATCTAAGGAGGAGCTAGATAATTGATCTCCTTCTGAGCTGTCTGCCCCACTCTCCTCCTCCCTGTCACTCATGTCTTCTTGGTCAGAGGAGCCTTCATCATCAGATTCCACTGGGAGCAAAACAGGCCTGTGGCATGTGGATGTCTCCCCCACATCCACAGTCCTTGGGGCAGGAGCTGGGCCAGAGCTAACCACAACAATAATTACTTGGTGTTATTTCTATATTTATAATGCTGTGTTCTAAGTAGATGTTATATCAACCTGGTGTTGCGTTTTGGGTATGTGTTGTCTTACTAATGCTCCCTCCAAAAACAACAACAACAACTTTGTTTTATCCTTTGGGAACCCCACCAATTAATTCAAATTTTTCCCACTTTGCTTCTTATAGCTACTGTCTTGGCTCGACTGCCCACCATGAAAGAATCCCAGTTCTTCAAAACAGAAGGTAAGATTTCACTGTGAGAATTTTCAATAGTTATTGATCTTTGACTGATGAAAGATTGAGGGAACCAGGTATGTCTTGTTTAATGAGGAGAAGGATGAAGGGGAACATGACAAGTGTCCTCTAATACTTGAGGGAAGAAGGAGTCAGCCTATGCTCTGAGGTTCCAGAGGGCAGGATAAGAAGCAACGGGTAGAAGATCATGAAAGAAAGATTCAAGTTAGAACTAAGGAGAAATTTTCTAACAGTGAGAACACGTAATCAGTGGAATGGAAGTTGTGGGTCCTCCAAAATTGAAGGTTTTCAAGAAGACAGACATTTGTCTGGGATACTAAATATTTATTTGTTTGATCTATCTATCTATCTATCTATCTATCTATCTATCTATCTATCTATCTATCTATCTATCTATCTATCTATCTATCTAATCTCTCTCTCTCTCCATCCATCCATCCATCCATCCATCCATCCATGCATGCATGCATACATACATACATACATACATACATACATACATACATACATACATACATCTATCATCTACCTACATACCTACACCTATCTGCCTGCCTGCCTGCCTACCTACCTACCTACCTACCTACCTACCTACCTATCTATCTATCTATCTATCTATCTATCTATCTATCTATCTATCTAATCTCTCTCTCCATCCATCCATCCATCCATCCATCCATACATACATACATACATACAAACATACATACAAACATACATACCTACATCCATCCATCCATCCATCCATCCATCCATCCATCCATCCATCCATCCATCCATCCATCCATCTATCTATCTATCTATCTATCTATCTATCTATCTGATATAGACAATCCTGCTTGATCAGGAGTTTGGACTAAAAGACCCCGAATATCCCTTCCATTCCTATTATTCTATTTTCTATTGTTGGCCACATATTACTTGAGAATTATGTCAAAGAATGAAGTTGTACCTTGAAAAGTCCAGGATTAACATTTGGGTGGCTAGAAAAGGAAGTTCTTTCTCTTTGCCTTTCTTTCTCTCATTTGCCTGGAATCAGCACAATTTTCAATCAGTTCTTAAGTCCCAATTATTTCCTTTTCTCCAGCTCAACTCTAAGGTGAAACAAATGCAAATTCACATGACCGTGGAGTTATTACAATGGTTACAATTCCCCGGCATTTTTCAGTGGTGCATTTTTTTTTATTCTTGCGCCTTTGGCAGAAGAGAAAAAACTATGAATGCATTTCAAAACCCCTTTCAATTAAATCCATCCACCTCCTGGAAATTGTGCTATTAATGTAAGTCTTTTCCATAAAGACTGGGAATGAAATATACTGGAGAGCTCATTTGAAACAAATCTTCTCTAAAATGGCCTATCTGCCTGTCTGCCTGTCTATCTACCTGTACACATAAATTGTAAAATCTTAATGGCTGGTGGCAGAATTGTGGGAGTTGCAGTCCACAAGACTTGTAGTTGTCAAGGTTGACAAACCCTGTTCTGCTCTGTACAGAAACTGCATACAGATAATCCTTGACTAATCTCTCTATGCTGCCTCACATGCAAAATCATGGAATCAATCATAAACTATTACCATCCACTTAGAAACTAACAACCTCTAACAAACAGTTTGGTTTCCGAAAAAAAATATCTTGTAACCTGCAACTCCTTCACTGCAAAAACATATGGACTACTGTTCTGCTGGAGTGTTTCAACCACCCGTAATTACAGGGTAATTTGTCCAGGAAGACACACACCACACTATAAAAGGAAAACCCAAAAGTTTTTATAAACAGAAAAACAGAAACAGCTCCCTTTTTAAATGTGAAAGGGATTTTCTGGTACACGCAAGGCACAGGTTAAAAGCAGTCCAATTGCTCACCCAATAACTGGGAAATTGAGTCCAATTCTAAAGTCCAGAGAGTCCGCACACAATCTTGAACAGCACAAAACCCACGATTTTGACGAAACAATGAATCAGATAAACTGCCACAAGGCTAAACCAGCATGCTGTTTTTTTATCTGTAGCACTAATTACAGCAGCCCCACCCAACCACAGGCGGCCTCATTTTCTCTTGTAATAATCCTTCAGTTGTTGTCTTAGAAACATAGAAACATAGAAACATAGAAGACTGACGGCAGAAAAAGACCTCATGGTCCATCTAGTCTGCCCTTATACTATTTTCTGTATTTTATCTTAGGATGGATATATGTTTATCCCAGGCATGTTTAAATTCAGTTACTGTGGATTTACCAACCATGTCTGCTGGAAGTTTGTTCCAAGGATCTACTACTCTTTCAGTAAAATAATATTTTCTCATGTTGCCTTTGATCTTTCCCCCAACTAACTTCAGATTGTGTCCCCTTGTTCTTGTGTTCACTTTCCTATTAAAAACACTTCCCTCCTGAACCCTATTTAACCCTTTAACATATTTAAATGTTTCGATCATGTCCCCCCTTTTCCTTCTGTCTTCCAGACTATACAGATTGAGTTCATTAAGTCTTTCCTGATACGTTTTATGCTTAAGACCTTCCACCATTCTTGTAGCCCGTCTTTGGACCCGTTCAATTTTGTCAATATCTTTTTGTCTTCTGTGCATCACTCTATGCATGCGTGGATGTGTCATTAATTCTTGTTCAGAATCCAAGGATGATACAGATGATAGATCTCTTCCTGGGCTGTCTGCCGAACTCCCCTCTTCCCTGTTACTCATGCTTCTTTGGTCAGAGGAGGCTTCGTCGGCAGATTCCATTGGGAGCAAAACAGGCCTGCGGCATGTGGATGTTTCCCCCACATCCACCTGCACATTCCTTGGGGCAGGAGCTGGGCCAGAGCTAACCACAACAACTACACATCTCGACCAGGGCAAATCAATAGATGCAATTTACATTGACTTCTGTAAATCCTTCGACTCAATGGTTCATGACAAACTACTTCTAAAACTGAAATCCCATGGCATCTCAGGATCTCTACATGGCTGGATAACTTTGTTCCTATCAAACAAACAACAAGATGTCAAAATAGGGAGCGCCATATCTAATCCTTTTCCTATTAGCAGTGGCATACCCCAAGGCAGCATACTAGGACCAACACTCTTCATACTCTATATAAATGACCTTTGCAACCACATTAAAAGCACCTGTGTTGTCTTCATGTTAGCTGGAGTATCAACATTCCAGGTAACATCCAAAATTTAAATTGGAGTCCAACTCAAGGCATTCCTCAAAGTTCCAATTTATTTCCAGAGCCATCACGGCACCTACACTGGGGGACCGGAATCTGAGCTTCCCATCCAGTTGAAAGTTCATATGCCTTGCCTGCCACCCACAAGCTTGTCACGTTGCCCATTCAGGTTGTGCCAGTGTGGCAACTCCTCCTTCCGCTTCTGCCCAGGTGGTGGACATATGATAGCCTTGAACCACTCGAAAGAATGCTTTCTGGCTGCATCTTCTCCCTCATGAGATCACCCCTCCCAAGTTCCCATAAATATCAGTCCTTCTACAGATAGTGTAGCAAGCCGCTAATTTATCACCAACATCTGCACTGGTTTAACACAGAGTTAATTTATCACCAATGTCTGCACTGACTTGTCCAAACCAGGACAAAGCCATTAAGCCATAATAGGAATTGTCCAACCCCCTTTCAGAACCCACTCTTTGTTGAATCATCTCAGCAGTTCAAACTTCAACCAAACCTTGGAGCTCAGGCAACCTATATAGCCAGCTACGACCCCTTACAACAGTCAATAGAATTGCATGTTCTTTCACAGGAACAGGAAGCTCAACTGCAAAGCCTGAGAGAAGGTATGAAAAGCCCCCACTCTCAACTCCATGAGGTCAGCTGCACCAGAACCACCCATATGCTTCTGCTTCATCAGTAAATGGACCCCATTTTGTCTCCAGTGGCTTTCTCCTGGATTGGAACAGGACCAGATTGATACTCCAGAGCTCAAAGCAACATTCTGACAAGCAAAGTCAATGGGGAAGCCAGATTCACTTAACCAAATGCATTGCTAACTGAACAATTGCAGGGATTTATGACCTATAAAGCCCTACATGGCATCGGTATTGAAAGCAAGTAGGATGCTTGGCTGCATAGCTAGAGGTATAACAAGCAGGAAGAGGGAGATTATGATTCCACTATATAGAATGCTGGTGAGACCACATTTGGAATACTGTGTTCAGTTCTGGAGACCTCACCTACAAAAAGATATTGACAAAATTGAATGGGTCCAAAGACGGGCTACAAGAATGGTGGAAGGTCTGAAGCATAAAACATATCAGGAAAGACTTAATGAACTCAATCTGTATAGTCTGGAGGACAGAAGGAAAAGGGGGGACATGATCGAAACATTTAAATATATTAAAGGGTTAAATAAGGTCCAGGAGGGAAGTGTTTTTAATAGGAAAGTGAACACAAGAACAAGGGGACACAATCTGAAGTTAGTTGGGGGAAAGATCAAAAGCAACATGAGAAAATATTATTTTACTGAAAGAGTAGTAGATCCTTGGAACAAACTTCCAGCAGACGTGGTAGATAAATCCACAGTAACTGAATTTAAACATGCCTGGGATAAACATATATCCATCCTAAGATAAAATACAGAAAATAGTATAAGGACAGACTAGATGGACCATGAGGTCTTTTTCTGCCGTCAGACTTCTATGTTTCTATGTTTCTAATATCTCCAGGACCGCCTGCTGCCACACGAATCCCAGTGACCGGTTAGGTCCCACAGAGTGGGCCTTCTCCGGGTCCCGTCGACTAAACAATGTCATCTGGCAGGACCCAGGGGAAGAGCCTTCTCTGTGGTGGCTCCGACCTCTGGAACCAGCTCCCCCCAGAGATTAGGATTGCCCCCACCCTCCTTGCCTTTCGGAAACTCCTTAAAACCCACCTCTGTCATCAGTCATGGGGGAATTGAAACATCTCCCCCTTGCCCATGTAGTTTCTGTGTATGATTCGACTGTGTGCTTGTTTTTTATATATTGGGGTTTCTTTTGGATTTTTTAACCTAAAACTGTAATTTAGATTGCTAAATATTAGATTTGTTACTATGTATTGTTTTTTACCATTGTTGTGAGCCACCCCGAGTCTACGGAGAGGGGCGGCATATAAATCCAATAAATCTAATCTAATCTAATCTAATTGTGGCAAGAAAAGTCGTAAAATGGGACTAAACTCATTTAACAATTGTCTTATTTATTTATTTATTTATTTATTTATTTATTTATTCATTCATTCATTCATTCATTCATTCATTCATTCATTTATTTATTTATTTTAATGCCACCCTTCTCCTTAAACTCAGGGCGGTTTACAACATGTTAGCAGTAGCACTTATTAACAGAGCCAGCCTATTGCCCCCAACAATTTGGGTCTTCATTTTACCCACCTCAGAAGAATGGAAGGCTGAGTCAACCTTGAGCCGGTGATGAGATTTGAACCACTGACCTGCAGATCTAGCAGCCAGCTTTAGTGGCCTGCAGTACAGCACTCTACCCACTGCACCACCTCGGCTCTTGCTTAGCAATGGAAATTTTGGGTTTGGTGGTATTCTATCCCGGGCCTAAGCAGATGGAAATAAAGGAGGAATCCACTCGTGATATTTTAAATCAACCTTTTTATAGAGAAAGCGGCATTTATACAAGCCAAATTAATGTATGTGAGTTCATCTTGGCAGCTTCTCAGTGAGAGGAGTTAGGAGGTAACAGTCCAGCGGTTAGGCTGCTGCCGAAGATCAAAGCTAATTGCACATTCCTTTATGATATGGAGATTCTTCAGTTTCACTGACTTACATTGACAGCTTTCCAGGCTCTCTGCAGACAGGGCACTTCTACTCCAAGGATTTTAACAGAGAAATAACAGTTGGCTAGCGTAACAAGGCTGGAAGTGCAAACCTCAAATGATTCTATTACAAAACATTGAAACTCCACCCCGAATTTCCCATCAGCCACCCTTAAATACCGATGGGGAAACGTCAAACAGTTCTCTAGAGTTAAAAAACTACAGACTAGTTCCTCTTCCTATAAAAGTATTCTTGTCTTTTTCTAAGTCTTTTAAAGCAGGTATCTAACAAAGACTCATGGCCTTCCTCCTCCTCCTCCTCCTCCAACTCAAACCCTACTGTCATTGGCATATCTGCCACCTCTGGTGGTCCCCCAAGTTCATCCAAGTCTACCTCTCCTTCACTCTCACTTTCATCCAAGTCTATCTCTCCTTCACTCTCACTTTCTGCATCAGCTGGCAAGACCACTGGTCCAGGGTACCAAGATGGGCCTGGTTCATCCTCCTCAGAATCTATCATTACCAGAGTTGGTCAAGAAACACTCACAATAGGTTGTGGTCATAAGTCAAGGACTGTTAAGTTTCCAAAGGCATCTTTTGGGCCTCAGCCTATTTCAATGGAGAATTATTCAGCAAAGAACCTTTAACTCTTCCTTTGTAATATCTGGTTGGTACCAATTTTTCTGTCCTACAAAGGATGATTTTCTTTAAAAAAAATGGAAGGCAGGAAAGTCCCCAATACAGGGACAAGTTGAAATGGTTGTGTTTTTATGCCAAATAACTTACTTTATTTCCCACGATAGATTTGACGTTGAAACAAAGGGAAAATGTTTTTTTCTTCTTTCCCGTGATAATTAATAGAATATGTCAGGACTATTACTCATGGAGTCTTTGTGGTGGCTACAATTTCTTTGTGGGTTAAACAAAGATGTGACTTCATAGTAAAAGCTCTATTTTGCAATGGGGAAATCTAATAAATGCAGAGGCAATTAGAAATAAGAAATGAACAGTCAGGAAACTAAGAAGGCAGATGATGTTTGCTGTGGCAGCTGTAATTGTTCCTCAAAAGAAAAGAAAAGAAAAGAAAAGAAAAGAGAGGGGAGGAAAGGAAAGGGAAGGAAGGAAGGATAGGAAAGGAAAGGATAGGAAAGGAAAGGAAAGGAAAAGGTTGACAAAGAAAGAAGGTGGAATAAGGAACCTATATGATGGAAAAAGTAACACAAATAAAATAACAAAATTGGACATCTCCTTCTCAACCTTCTGACCTGGGCATTCTGGGAGTCGAAGTCCACCCATGAGTTGCTAAGGTTAAGAAAAACTGCTTTAGAGGTACATAAAGTTTGAGGTAGAGGTAAGTAAGGCTAGATATGTTAGAAGAATAATTTTGAATTCAAACTCGATCTGAGGTGGTACGACAACATATCAAAATGAAATCCAGACAGCTGTGAGAAAAGAGCATTTATTTATTTCCCCAAAACAAAGAGGCTTGCCTGTGGGGATAGCTACAGAGAAAATGGTATATAAAAGGGCTGTTTTATAGGGGAGTTTGTCCTTGGTGTGGGTCTTCACGGGTTTGGAAATGTGTACATTCTTGTTGTAAAGTGACACTTCAAGGGCATAGATGTCTAGATGTGTAGACTTGGAGAAGCAGTTGATTAAATCAAGCAATGTAGATTGGGTTTGTTCATCAATGATGTAAAAAAAGATGATGAGACTTTAGAAAGAATGCAGAGAAGAGCAACAATGATGTTTAAGGAACTGGAGGCTAACACATGAAGAACGGTTGCAGGAACTGGATATGTCTAGCAGTCTTCCAATATCTCAGGGGTTGCCACAAAGAAGGAGTCAAACTATTCTCCAAAGCACCTGAGGGTAGCAATGCATGGAAACTAATCAAGAAAGAACTTTGAACTAAGGAGAAATTTCTTGACAGAACAATTTATTTGTGGAACAGCTTGCCTCCAGAAGTTGTGAATGCTCCAACACTGGAAATTTTAAAGAAGATGTTGGATAACCATTTGTCTGAAGTGGTGTAGGGTTTCCTGCCTAAACAGGGGGTTGGACTTACCAGAGCTTACAAAACTTTTGCCAGACCCAATCTCGAATACAGCTCATCTTTCTGGAACCCATATCGCATCTCAGACATTAACACTCCGCAGTCTGCATTGGTTGCCGATCAATTTCCGGTCACAATTCAAAGTGTTGGTTATGACCTATAAAGCCTTTCATGGCATCGGACCAGAATATCTCCGAGACTGCCTTGTGCCGCACAAATCCCAGTGACCGATTAGGTCCCACAGAGTGGGCCTTCTCTGGGTCCTGTCAACTAAACAATGTCGGTTGGCAGGCCCCAGGGGAAGAGCCTGCTCTGTGGCGGCCCCGACTCTCTGGAACCAGCTCCCCCCAGAGATTAGAACTGCCCCTACCCTCCTTGCCTTTCGCAAACTCCTCAGAACCCACCTTTGTCGTCAGGCATGGGGGAACTGAGATATCTCCCCCGGGCCTATACAATTTATGTATGGTATGTTTGTATGTATGTCTGCTTAATAATGGGGTTTTTAAAAAAATATTTTTAAATTGTAAATTATTAGATTTGTCATGAACTGTTTTTATTGTGTTGTGAGCCGCCCCGAGTCTACGGAGAGGGGCAGCATACAAATCTAATAAATAATAATAATAATAATAATAATAATAATAATAATAATAATACTAATAATAATAACACCCTTGAAAATGTCCAAAGATACTTCACCAGAAGAGCCCTTCACTCCTCCACTCGAAACAGAATACCCTACGAGACTAGACTTTCAATCCTGGGCCTAGAAAGTTTAGAACTAAGACGCCTTAAACAAGATCTAAGTATTGCCCACAAGATCATATGCTGCAACGTCCTGCCTGTCGGCGACTACTTCAGCTTCAACCACAACAACACAAGAGCACACAACAGATTTAAACTTAATATTAACCACTCCAAACTTGACTGTAAAAAATATGACTTCAGTAACCGAGTTGTTGAAGTGTGGAACTCATTACCGGACTCCATAGTGTCATCTCCAAACCCCCAACACTTTACCCTTAGATTTATCTACGGTTGACCTATCCAGATTCCTAAGAGGTCAGTAAGGGGCGAGTACAAGTGCACTAGAGTGCCTTCCGCCCCCTGTCCTATTGCTCTCCTATATCTCCTATACCTTTCTTCTATTCCTATATCTCTTCTTCTATTCTTTCATTGATATGTTCTATTCCTATATCTCTTCTTCTATTCTTTCATTGATATGTTCTATTCCTATATCTTCTTTTCTATTATTTCTTAGATACATTTTGCTATGAGTATCTCCTCTATAACCTTCATCATGTATTTTACTATGTGTATATAGATATATACCCACTAAAACCCTCATTGTGTATTGGACTAAATAAATAAATAATAAATAAAATAAATAATAAATAAATAATAAAGACCTCCAAGGTCCCTTCCAACTCTGTTATTCTATTCTATTGGAAACTGTGAGCAATGTCTACATTGTGTTAGATGAGTTTTGTGCATTTGTGTGTGTTTATAATTTGTAACAAGTGTTTAATTCATTCTAATTTTTGCTGTAGTGTAAGTTTTGAAGGATTTTGGAGGCGGTATCCACGTGAAAGATGCTTTTATTACACGCCACTCTTCTCTGCAAATTTCAAATATCTGTTGATTGTCTTCCTGTCTCTTCATCCCTACCTATTCTCTGTCCTTCTGCAGGCTGCCCTTCGCTTCGCTCTACGGATGGCCCCATACAAGGTAAGCCTGGGAGCTTTTACTAAATTGAATTCAGCCAGCATTTGAATTAAATAAAACCAGGATATCCCTTTCTTCAGTTAGCTTCAGTCTTCAAGATAATTATCAGAAATGAAGCTGCAGAGATCAAGCTGGCAGATGGAAAAATATGAATTGAAAAGTTTTTAAACAGGCCTGTTTCATGTTTCTTCCACTTTTCTTGCTCATCCCCAACTTCAGCTTTTCCATAAATTGATATGGGCAAAGGAGAAGAGAAAACGAGGGGTGGATTTATTGATGGCAAAGTCTGGTTGCATTGAAGGCTTTACAAAATGATTAATGTATTAGAGAAGATATTCCCTGGTTCAAATATGCATTTTTTTCTTTCTTTTTATTTATTTTATTTTTCCTTCCTTCCCTTTTTCCTTCCTTCCAGCTTGCTTGCCTGCCTGCCTTCCACTCTCCCTTCCTTTCCTTTCTTTTCTTTTTCTTCCATTCTCTCTCCTCCTTCTTTTTCTCCTTTATTGGAAGAATGTGTAATTATTGTCCTTCCTTCCTTCCTGCCTGCCTGCCTCTCTCCTTTCCTTTCCTTTCCTTTCTTTTCTTTTCCTTTTCTTTCCTTTCCTTCCCTTCTTCTCCTCTTTTTTCTCCTTTATTGGAAGAATATGTATTCATCTTCCTTCCTTCCTTCCTTCCTTCTTTCCTTCCTTCCTTCCTTCCTGCCTGCCTGCCTCTCTTCTTTTCTTTCCTTTCCTTCCCTTCCCTTCTCTCTCCTCCTTCTTTTTCTCCTTTATTGGAAGAATATGTATTCATCTTCTTTCCTTCCTTCCTTCCTCCCTCCCTCCCTCCCTCCCTCTCCTCTACCTATCTCCCCCTTTCTCCCCCCTCCTTTTCTGGAAGAATATGTATTCACCAAAGTCAACCCTGCTTTAGCAATTTAAAAAGAGAAGGAGGCAGATGGTGTGTAAAAACGGGACAGCAGGCAACCAACCTTGTTCATGGCAGTGTGTGATGTGATGCAAGTTAATGGCAAGGAAGTTTAAGGCTGATTCATGCAGTGCCTGTAAATTTACAGTGTCTGTAGATGCAAACCTGTACATTTTGCTAAGGTCTAGGATGATCTGCAGATCCACAGCTAATCTCTGCGTGTGCACTTATCCTTCCCCCCCCCCTCTTGAGAAATGCTACTTTTAATGTAGCTGAGACAGTTTGCTTTTTATCTGTAGCGTCAGGAAAATCCAGACTGTGCTAGCTGAAGGATCAAGGGCAGTGTTCCCTCTAATTTTTTGGGTGGGTGGGTGGAAAAGTATAGTGTCTGAGCGGCAGTCCCTTCGGGACTGGGCGGCACAGAAATAATAAATAAGTAAGTAAGTAAGTAAGTAAGTAAGTAAGTAAGTAAGTAAGTAAGTAAGTAAGTAAGTAAGTAAGTAAGTAAGTAAACAAACAAACAAACAAACAAACAAACAAAAACCCCACCCTGTTTTGCCTCAGAGAATTTCAAAATAAAATACTGTACTGTGTGTCTATAACAGTGAGCTCATAATAGGGCAACTCTATCAATATCAAAATGCCATTTAAATAGTTGAGCTAGTTTCAAACTAGATTTTGATTTTCTTTCTCTCTTCCTTACTCCCATTCTTTTTCTTTCTCTTTTCCTTCCTCTCTTTTTTCTATCTGTTTCTCTCTCTTCCTCTCTTCCTCTCTCTCTCCTTCCCTCTCACTCTTTCCCTCTCGGCTTCTGGGCAGGTTTGGAAAACTCTGAGTTGATGATGATTTTTAAGTGAGCGATTGCTCACTGCTCAGCTTAGAGGGAACTCTGATCAAGGGGTTTTTGTCAATGGTTGTTGAAAGGCTTATCAGATGAAGCAGTAGATAATAATAATAATAATAATAATAATAATAATAATAATTATTATTATTATTATTATTATTATTATTTATTAGATTTGTATGCCACCCCGCTCCGAAGACTCGGGGCGGCTCACAACAACGATTAAAATAATATTATAATGGCACAAATCTAATATTAAAAATAACTAAAAACCCTATCATAATTAAAAACCAAACATCACATACATACCAAACATAAATTATAATAAGCCTGGGGGAAAGATGTCTCAAATCCCCCATGCCTGGCGGTATAGGTGGGTCTTAAGTAGTTTACAGAAGACAAGGAGGGTGGGAGCAGTTCTAATCTCCGGGGGCAGTTGATTCCAGAGGACCGGGGCCGCCACATAGAAGGCTCTTCCCCTGGGGCCCGCCAGACGACATTGTTTATTTGACGGGACCCGGAGAAGGCCAACTCTGTGGGACCTTATCGGTTGCTGGGATTCGTGCGGTAGCAGGCGGTTCTGGAGGTATTCTGGTCCAATGCCATGTAGGGCTTTAAAGGTCATGACCAACACTTTGAATTGTGACCGGAAATTGATCAGCAGCCAATGCAGGCCACGGAGTGTTGTAGATACATGGGCAAATCTGGGAAGCCCCACGATGGCTCTCGGGGCCGCATTCTGCACGATCTGGAGTTTCCGAACACTTTTCAAAGGTAGCCCCATGTAGAGAGCGTTGCAGTAATCGAACCTCGAGGTGATGAAGGCATGAGTGACTGTGAGCAGTGACTCCCTGTCCAAATAGGGGTGCAACTGGTGTACCAGGCAAACCTGCCTCATCCTAGGGACATTTATTTATTTATTATTTATTTATTATTTGGATTTGTATGCCGCCCCTCTCCGAAGACATGGGTGCAACCTTCTAAAACCCCTCCCCCAACTGCCTTTGCAATATTTACACGAGTGTTTCTTAATAACCTTATGATGCCTGGACTTCAACTCCCAGAATTCCCCGGCAAGTATGCTGGGAGATAGAGTCCAGACACCCTAAACTTTAGTTTGTTTATAGTTTTTGTTGGGAGGGACCCTGTGGGGCTTCTAGTCAAACCTCCTGCTGGTGCAGGAGACCCTCTACCATCCCAGACATATGGCAGTCCAATCTCTTCTTGAAGGTCTCTAGTGTTGGGGCGTTCAAGACCTCCGCAGGCAGGCCATTCCACTAGTTGATCACTCTCACCATCAGAAAGTTCTTCCTTATTTCTAGGTTTGTTTCCTTGTTTATTTATTTGTTTGTTTATTTATTGGATTTATATGCCGCCCCTCTCCAAGGACTCGGGCCAACTTACAACATATAAAAAGAAACAATAAAATATAGTAGGCTAAATCTAATTAATGAGAACTCAGTAAACTAGTCTAAAATCCTGGATTATGTTTTTTAAAAAATCAATCTTACCCATTCGGACAACAACCGTACGTATCATTTGTTGGTCAGGGGGCTAAGATCTAATTGCCCCAAGCCTAGTGGCATAAATGAGTCTTAAGACTTTTGCGGAAGGCAAGGAGGGTGGGGGCAGTGTGAATCTCTGGGGGGAGCTGTCTAGTTCAGTGTTTTTCAACCAGTGTGCCACGGCACACTAATGTGCCACGGAACATGGTCAGGTGTGCTGCGAGAGGGGAGAGAGAAAGAGAGAGAGAAAGAGAAAGAAAGTAAGAGAGAGAGAAAAGGAACACAAGAGAGAGAGAGAGAAAGAAAGAGAGAGATAGAAAGAGAGAGAGACACAGAGAGAGAAAAAGAGAGAGAAAAATCAAGAGAGAAAGAGAGAGAGAAATAAAGCAAGAGAGAGAGAAAGAAGAGAGAGAGAAAGAGAGAAAGAAAGAAAGAAAGAGAGAGAGAAAGCAAGAGAGAGAGAAAGAGAGAAAGAAAGCAAGAGAGAGAAAGAAAGCAAGAGACAGAGAAAGAGGGAGAGAAAGAGAGAGAAAGAAAGCAAGAGGGAGAGAAAGAGAGAGAGAAAGAAAGCAAGAGAGAGAGAAAGAGAGAAAGAAAGCAAGAGAGAGAGAGAGAGAGAGAAAGCAAGCGAGAGAGAGAAAGAATGTGTGAGAGAGAAAGAAAGTGTGAGAGAGAAAGAAAGCAAGAGAGAGAGAGAAAGAAAGCGAGAGGGAGAAAGAAAGCAAAGAGAGAGAGGAGAAGAAGGGAGAGAGAGAGATAAATGAGAGAAAAAGGGGAGAAAAAAAGAGAAAAGAGAGAGAGAAGTGACTCTTGATTTAAAGCATATGATAAAAAGCACCCAAAGAATAAGAGAGAAACCCTCCCAGCCCTCACCTGTTTTTGGAAATGGTTCAAGACAAGAGTGTCTATCCACACACACACACACACACACACACACACAAGGGGGGGATAGCATGTATAATATGTACTGTCTTACAGTGTCATTTTGTGTCATTTTGGTTGGTGGTGTGCCCCACGATTTTGTAAATGTAAAAAATGTGCCGCGGCTCAAAAAAGGTTGAAAATCACTGGTCTAGTTGATGGGACCTGGAGAAGGCGAACTCTGTGGGACCTAACCGGTCACTGGGACTCATACAGCAGAAGCTGGTCCCTCAAGTAATCTGGCCCGATTACATGTTGGCTGTGAAATTCCGGCAGTTAAAAGTTGCCGCAGTTGGGAATTACTAGTTGACATGATCAACATCATGGTCTACTTTTCACAGGTTTTGACATGATGGAGGCCTTTGGATTGATGGACAAGGTGTATGCCTCCATCAAGGGGGTTGCTATGGAACCGTACCTCTTCTTGGGAGCTCACACCTACACTCTCTACAGAGATATCCAACTAACTCGGAAAACAAGGTAAAAAGAGAAAATAAGGAAGGAAATTTGACTGGAAATGAATTAGCTTTCCATAGGCGTTATGCTATGTGCTTAGGATTAAAAAATAAACCCTCCAACCTTAATAACTTTACAATGTCTGGACTTCAACTTTCAGAATTCCCCAGCAAGCATGCTGGGAGTTAACGTCCAGACTGCAGAATCCCGAATGCCATCACTCTACTAAACAAATAATTCCCTCAACACTGTCAGACTCTTTACTAAATCTGCACTTCTATTTCTACTAGTTTTTCTCATCATTCCCATCATCCTTTTCCTCCCAGTTAGGACTGTATGACTGTAGCTTGTGGCTTGTATCCTAAGATTGTTATTCATATTGATTGTTTCTTCATTGCTTATTTGACAATCATTAAGTTTTGTGGGTGGATGGACGGACGGACAGACGGACGGACTGACAGACAGACAGACAGACACTGATAGACAGCAATAGCACTTAGTTATATACTGCTTCACAGTACTTTATAGGTCTCTTGAAGCAGTTTATATGGTCAGCCTATTGCCCCCAACAATCTGGGTTCTCCTTTTATCAGCCTTGGAATGATGGAAGGCTGAGTCAATAAGATAGATAGATAGATAGATAGATAGATAGATAGATAGATAGATAGATAGATAGATAGATAGATATGATTAGATAGATAGATAGATAGATAGATAGATAGATAGATAGATAGATAGATAGATAGATAGATAGATAGATGTTAGATAGATGATAGATAGATGATAGATAGATGAGAGAGGGAGAGAGAGGGAGGGAGGTAGCAGAGAAGAGCAACAAAAATGAGGCTAAACCCTACGATGAATAATTGAAGGAACTAGGTATGTCTAGTGTAACGAACAGAAGATTTAGGGATGATATGACAGCAGTCCTAGTAATTGAGGAGTTCTCACATAGAAGAGGGAATCAGCCTATTCCCCACAGCACCTTAGAGTAGGACAAGAAGCAATGGATAGAAGCTAATCAGCAGGTTTTGAGTTTGATCCTTTAATTATAAGTCTCTCTAATTCATATGATGAATACTAAAAATCCTACTGCATAATTACAAGTCTCTCTACTGCATATGTTTTCTTCATGTTGCATAGCAGATAGATAGAATATGACTCCGTGTGTGTTGAAGTGCTCCTCATTCCTCTTGGTAATCCGAGCTTCATAATAATTCAGCATCTACGATACTTGATTCTATTATAGCTAACAATTTAGCAAATTGAAACAGACTGGCTTATTGCAAAGCAGTTGTAACTTCCTTTTTAAGTTTAATTGCTGAAACATAAGGATCATTGTAATCTTGTTGAAAGAAGCTAAGCTTCTTCATATTGCATTTGTGAGATTCCCCTGGGTGTCTTTCGTTAAAATGCTCGGAGATTCAGATTCGTTTTATTCTTACAGCCAGAACTTGTGGAAGTTTAAAACAAACAAATAGGAAAACCTCCTTCGATGAATCTTAATGTTGTGGTTAGCTCTGGCCCAGCTCCTGCCCCAAGGATTGTGGATGTGGGGGAGACATCCACATGCTGCAGGCCTGTTTTGCCCCCGGTGGAATCTGATGATGAAGGCTCCTCTGACCAAGAAGACATGAGTGACAGGGAGGAGGAGAGTGTGGCAGACAGCTCAGGAGGAGATCAATTATCTAGCTCCTCCTTGGATTCGGAACAAGAGTTAATGATACAGCCACGCATGAGGAGAGTGATGCATAGGCAACAACAACGGAGAGATTATTATCAAAGAAAATGAGGCCACCTGTGGTTGGGTGGGACTGTGGTAATTAGTGAGGCTGCTATAAATAGCAGCCTGTGGGTTTGGTCATTGTGGAGGATTATCTGATCGTTGTGTTTCATGACTGCTTTGCTGACTTTGATCTTTGTGTGCTGATTTTTCCTCGCTTTGAAACTAAACCAGAGCAAAGTGTGTTTCACTTTGTGAAAGAAGAAGGACTGTGAATTGCCTCACAGCTGCAAGCTAAGTATCACAGAACTGATAAGGGACTTGTACAAATTACCAATTTGTTTGGAGACGAGTGCTCTTTGCTATACAAAAAGAGTGCTCTGTTTATTTGCATTTTCGGTATAAAGAACATTGTTTTGAATTTTCAAACGTGTGTGTGTCTGAAATTGTATCTGTGCATTTTTGGGAGGATTCTACCAGAGAGCTCGACAGAACACTTAAGGATTTTTGAATGTTGTTCCAAAGAGAAAAATAATCCTGAATATCATCTCTTTAATTTATGATTATCTGGTCATTAAAAAGGAGCAATCAGCATGGACCAAAACAATAATATATGGGTTTACTTGACTGATCAAAAACTAACAGGCCTTCTCAAGCTGTTATATTTCAGAAAAATATTTTTTTAGGAATTATGGGTGTTGTAATCCAATGATTCAGGAAAAAGCTGGATCAACAACAACAGAGTTGGAAGGGACCTTGGAGGTCTTCTAGTCAAACCACCTGTTTAGGCAGGAAACCCTACACTATTTCAGACAAGTGGTTATCCAACATCTGCTTAAAAGCTTCCAGTGTTGGGGCATTCACAATTTCTGGAGGCAAGCTGTTCCACTGATCAACCGTTCTGACTGTCAGGAAATTTCTCCTTAGTTCTGAGTTGCTTCTCTCCTTGTATAGTTTCCACCCATTGCTTCTTGTTCCACCTTCAGGTGCTTTGGAGAATAGCTTCACTCCCTCTTCTTTATGGCAACCCCTGAGATATTGGAAAACTGCTATCATGTCTCCCCCTGGTTCTTCTTTAATCGAACAAGGGTTTGTCAAACCCAGCCAGGGTTTATTTTTCCCTCAGATTCTCAATTCTTGATTCTGGAATTGACTCACTCAGCACTAGAATAGAATAGGATAGGATAGGATACAATGGAATGGAATAGAATAGAATAGAATAGAAAACATCAATGTTAATAAAAATCTTAGGATACAAGCAACAAATTACAGTCATACAGTCCTAAGTGGGAGGAAAAGGATGATAGGAATGATGAGGAAAAACTAGTAGAAATAGAAGTGCAGATTTAGTAAAAAGTCTGACAGTGTTGAGGGAATTATTTGTTTAGTAGAGTGATGTCATTCGGGAAAAAACTGTTCTTGTGTCTAGTTGTCTTGGTGTGCAGTGTGCACTAGACCTAAGGACAGTGAGTTAAAATAGATAAAGTTTTTTACTCCAGGGAAAAATGGAGCCAAGTTTCATGGAAGACTAGGAGGAGGCATATTTGTTAAGCGAATCATAAGAACATAAGAAGAGCCATGCTGAATCGGGCCAAAGCCCATCGAGTCCAGCATTCTGTGTCACACAGTGCCCCACCAATTGTCCATGGGGATCTTGAGCAGAAAGAGAAGGCAAAATCCTGCCTGCCACAACCAACGTAGAGGCAGCACATGGACATCCATTTCAATAACCACCAATACACTTGGCATCCATGAATCTGTCTAATCCTGCCTTGAAGCTATCCAGGCTGACAGCTGTCATGACCTCTTCTCGAAGGGAATTCCATCAACCAAGGACCCTCTGGGTGAAGAAATATTTCCTTTGATTTGTCCTCACTTTCTTACCTGTGAGCTTTAGGGAGTGCCCCCTCGTCCTGGTATTGTGTGATAGAGAAAATAATTTTCTCTATTCATCTTTTTTTCCCCCATGCAATTTTCCACACTTTGATCAAGTCACCCCTTAAACGCCGTCTTTCAAGGCTGAAGAGACCAAGGCGTTGCAACCTGGTTTCATAAGGGAGATGCTCCATTTCCTTGATCATTCTTGTTGCCCTTTTTTGCACCTTTTCCAGTTCCATTATATCCTTCTTAATCACTGCAGTCAAATAATTCCTGCGGTCATTAAGCGAATCTTGCTTCATTGAATTTGCTTGCGGGAAACCAGCTGTGAAGTTACAAATGGTGATTACTGTTTAACTTAATTTAATTTAATTTATTAAATTTATTTTAAGAAGTTGCCAAGCAATCAAATTTTGATCATGTGACCATGATCAAAATATGCCCCCAGGGTCATAAGCTTGAAAACTGAATAGAATAGAATAACAGAGTTGGAAGGGACCTTGGAGGTCTTCTAGTCCAACCCCCTACTTAGGCAGGAAACTCTATACCACTGGTCATAAATTACTATTTTTTCAGTGCCACTATAAGTTTGAACAGTCACTAACGAATGGCTGTAAGTCGAATTTGCCTCTGACATTTTTATCCAGATGCTGTTTTGGCATTTCATGATTATTATTATTATTTATTACTTAAATAAGTTAAACAAAATTATTATTATTTACTACTTAAATTATTTACCACTACTTCAGCTTCAACCACAACAACACAGAAGCACACAACAGATACAAACTTAAAGTAAACCACTCTAAACTCGACTGCAGGAAATGCAACTTTGGTAAATGAGTAGTTGATGCATGAAACTCACTACCTGACTCTGTAGTATTATCACCTAAACCTCCAAACTTTACTCTTAGAGTATCTACTGTTGACCTCACCCAATTCCTAAAAGGTCAGTAAGGGAAGTGTATATGTGCATCAGAGTGCCTTCCGTCCCCTGTCCTAATGTTTTTGGTATCATGTATATTATTATTATTATTATTATTATTATTATTATTATTATTATTATCATCATCATCATCATCATCATCATTATCATTATTAATTAGATTTGATTGCCATCCCTCTCCGTAGACTTGGGGTGGCTCACAACAGTAATAAAAACAATATATAATGACAAATCTAATAGTTAGAATCTAAAATAACAATAGTACATTTAAAAAGTCTAAAAAGCAAGGAACCCCAATATATAAAAACATACATACAGTCATATCATGCACAAAAACTACATAGGCAGGAGGAGATGTCTCAGTTCCCCCATGCTTGACGACAGAAGTGGGTTTTGAGGAGTTTATGAAAGGCAAGGAGGGTGAGGGCAGTTCTAATCTCTGGAGGGAGCTGATTCCAGAGGGTCAGAGCCGCCACAGAGAAGGCTCTTCCCCTGGGTCCCGCCAGACAACATTTTTTAGTTGACGGGACCCGGAGAAGACCAACTCTGTGAGACCTAACCGGTCGCTGGGATTCGTGCGGCAGAAGGCGGTCTCGTAGATACCCTGGTCCAGTGCCATGAAGGGTTTTATAGGTGATGACCAACACTTTGAATTGTGACCGGAAACTGATCAGCAACCAATGCAGACTGCAGAGTGTTGGAGTAACATGGGCATATTTGGGAAAGCCCATGATTGCTCTCGCAGCTGCATTCTGCACGATCTGAAGTTTCCAAACACTATTCAAAGGTAGCCCCATGTATGTATACCACCAATACATACTTGACAAAACAAACAAACAAACAAATAAATAATGTTTTTATCTCAACATGTTAGGAGCTTAGTTTTTTAACCGTTTGCATCAGCTCCCATCACACGTTCTCTCTTAGAACCCTTGTAATAATTGTGTAATATAGGACAACGTTATCATTAATCTTACATTACCTGAATCCATCAGAATGACTTGGCTAAATTTGGTATGAGGATGGAAGGGGTGGAATTCAATCAAGGGACTGTTTCATAGCTCTATTTCTAAACCACAAAACTGCACCAGCTATCAAATGTACCAGCTGTCATATAACTTTCAAATAGTATTATTTTTCATGCCAGCTAGCATAGAGGAGCAAAATTTAAATTGCTAGGGCAGACCAACTTTCCGATCAATTATTAAAATAAGACATCAAAGAAGATATTTATTGCATTTCTTCCTTAGTCGAGTAGGAGAACTTCGGATTATATCCTACTTTTCGGTTTATCGACACCAATACATTTATATTAACTAAAAACTAGCAAAAATGGCATTGCAAAAGTTTGAGATAGCAGGCTCCCTTATCCTTAGCTGCATTACAGATAGTCCTCCAAAACGTGCCACTCCAAAAGCTTCCTACCTTGCCCCAAATTGCTTCTAAAATCGCCCCTCCAGCCGCTTCCTATGCCACCCAAATCAAAGTCCTAACGAAGGCAAATGGAGTGAAGAAAGGCAGCAAGGAGAAAGGAGGCGTTTTGAAAGGAGAGGTGAGTTTGGAAGACTT
Organism: Erythrolamprus reginae; assembly: GCF_031021105.1. NCBI lineage: Eukaryota > Metazoa > Chordata > Lepidosauria > Squamata > Dipsadidae > Erythrolamprus > Erythrolamprus reginae. The sequence goes on along the minus strand of NC_091952.1, from coordinate 9,417,323 downwards.
TGGAAGTGATTTGGGGTGGCTTAGGAAGCTTTTGGAGGGGCGGTTTTTGGAGGAATTTGGGGCAAGAGTGGTGATTTTTGGAAGAATTTGGGGCAAGATAGGAAGCTTTTGGAGGGGTGGTTTTTGGAGGAATTTGGGGCAAGATAGGAAGCTTTTGGGGGGCGATTTTTGGAGGAATTTGGGGCAAGATAGGAAGCTTTTGGAGGGACAGTTGTTGAAGGAATTTGGGGCAAGAGTGGCGATTTTTGGAGGAATTTGGGGCAAGATAGGAAGCTTTTGGGGGGCGATTTTTGGAGGAACTTGGGGCAAGATAGGAAGCTTTTGGGGGGCGATTTTTGGAGGAATTTGGGGCAAGATAGGAAGCTTTTGGGGGGCGATTTTTGGAGGAATTTGGGGCAAGATAGGAAACTTTTGGGGGGCGATTTTTGGAGGAATTTGGGGCAAGATAGGAAGCTTTTGGAGGGACAGTTGTTGAAGGAATTTGGGGCAAGAGTGGCAATTTTGGAGGAATTTGGGGCAAGATAGGAAGCTTTTGGGGGGCGATTTTTGGAGGAATTTGGGGCAAGATAGGAAACTTTTGGGGGGCGATTTTTGGAGGAATTTGGGGCAAGATAGGAAGCTTTTGGGGGGCGATTTTTGGAGGAATTTGGGGCAAGATAGGAAGCTTTTGGGGGGCGATTTTTGGAGGAATTTGGGGCAAGATAGGAAGCTTTTGGGGGGCGATTTTTGGAGGAATTTGGGGCAAGATAGGAAGCTTTTGGAGTGCCCGGCAAAGGCAGTGCTTTTGGACCAGGCCAGCAACCCCAAAACATAATCTTCATCAAAAGAGGGCCCTAACCACTGTAGCCTAGGCCTGCCTAACCAAAAACAGGCTCCACTGAGTCCAATGTGACTTGCTCCAAAGGAAGTGGGTAGAGAAGCCTTCTCCACCCAATAGTTTGCTTGCAGCTTATAATAAGTAAAATAATGAATATTAACAGTAAAATTCCATTGGGGTCCAGATCGGAGAGTTGGGGGCACTTGAAAGATTTACTTCTTCCTGGGGTGGCAGAGGGAAATGTAACAGAAAATAATTGAGAAGTACTGATTTAAGGCCACTTATACTTTTTATAACCCCGTGATGATTTCATGATCTTTCCCGTAAGGTATTTCATAGAGGGATCTCTTCTGTTGTTTCCCCCAGTGAGGTGTTACCATTTGGACTTCCAACTGAGTACACCGTTACTTTTCTCCTCCGCCTCCTACCCGAAAGTCCCAGAGAAGCTTTTTCTATCTGGCAGATAACAGATGAGGACTTCCATCCACTTCTCAGCATTGTTCTTGATCGTAAGTAGCGATATAACCAATATTGGGTTGCTAGCCAGTAAGGGCCACACTGCTTACAAGTTGCGAAAATGGAGCTGTGTGCCATATTATTATGATTATTATGATTATTATGGTTATTGTGATTATTGTGATTATTGTGATTATTGTGATTATTGTGATTATTGTGATTATTGTGATTATTGTGATTATTGTGATTATTGTGATTATTGTGATTATTATGATTATTATGATTATTATGATTATTATGATTATTATGATTATTATGATTATTATGATTATTATGATTATTATGATTATTATGATTATTATGATTATTATGATTATTATGATTATTATGATTATTATGATTATTATGATTATTATGATTATTGTGATTAATTAGATTTGTATGCCGCCCCTCTCCGTAGAATCGGGGCGGCTCACAACAGTGATAAAAACAATACATGGTAACTGTTGTGTTTGGGCCTGGGCCAGCCGTTGCTCCCACAGATGGGAGAGACGCAGCACACACTGAATGCGAAAGCCTGGCTGACAGCCAGGAAGATGTGGCAGACAGCCAGGAAGATATGGCAGACAGCCAGGAGGACGAGGCCACTGGGACGCAGGATTCAGCAGACAGCCCAGGGAATTTGGCATGCAGTCCCTCGGACAGTCTTTCGTCCCTGGATTCTTCTGCAAATCAATATACAGTGATCCCCTGGTTATTGCGTCCCCGACCATTGCGAACAGGGTAATTTGCGATTTTTCAACCCGGAAGTCAAAACACCATCTACGCATGCGTGCCCTTTTTTCTATGGGCACGCATGCGTAGATGGCACCCAGCAGATCAGCTGCTGGGCGGCTTCCCTGGGTCTTCCCCCTCTTGCTGGCATCAGCAAGGAGTTTCCCGACCGCCCACGCAAACTCCTCGCTGCCGCTCGCCCGCCCACGCCGTTCGCTCCCCCTCTTGCTGGCGGGAGGGCCAGAAGCCCTCCCCAGCACCCGCTCGCCCACCCTTCCAGCCCCCACCTGGTCCCGCCCGATCCTCCTCCCTGAGGCAGCTCGCCCTCCCATGGCCGCTTCCTCCACCCTCCATCGCAAGCCCTCGCCACCGCAGCCAACGCGCGCTGCGATCTTCAAGCCCGGCTCCTTTCGGCCCAGCATCCCGGGCCAAGCAGCTGCCTTCCGTGACTGAGCCTGGCTCGCCCGGAAGATTGTAGCGCGCGTTGGCTGCAGCGGCGAGGGAAGCCAAGCCGGCAGCAATGTCGCCGCAGATGCAGCCAACGCGCGCTACGATCTTCCGGGCGAGCCAGGCTCAGCGGATCAAGACCGGCTCCTCTCGGCCCAGCATCCCGGGCCAAGAGGCTGCCTTCCGTCACTGAGCCTGGCTCACCCGGAAGATCGTAGCGCGCGTTGGCTGCAGCGGCGAGGGAAGCCAAGCCGGCAGCAATGTCGCCGCAGCTGCAGTCAACGCGCGCTACGATCTTCCGGGAGAGCCAGGCTCAGCGGATCAAGCCCGGCTCCTCTCGGCCCAGCATCCCGGGCCAAGCGGCTGCCTTCCGTCACTGAGCCTGGCTCGCCCGGAAGATCGTAGCGCGCGTTGGCTGCAGCGGCGAGGGAAGCCAAGCCAGCAGCAATGTCGCCGCAGCTGCAGCCAACGCGCGCTACGATCTTCCGGGCGAGCCAGGCTCAGCGGATCAAGCCCGGCTCCTCTCGGCCCAGCATCCCGGGCCAAGCGGCTGCCTTCCGTCACTGAGCCTGGCTCGCCCAGAAGATCGTAGCGTGCGTTGGCTGCAGCGGCGAGAGAAGCCAAGCCGGCAGCAATGTCGCCGCCGCTGCAGCCAACGCGCGCTACGATCTTCCGGGCGAGCCAGGCTCAGTGACGGAAGGCAGCCGCTTGGCCCTGGATGCTGGGCCGAGAGGAGCCGGGCTTGATCCGCTGAGCCTGGCCGGCTTGGCTCCCCTCACCGGCGCAGGCAACATGCGCTGCCATCTTCCGGGCCAGCCAGGCTCAGCGGATCAAGCCCGGCTCCTCTCGGCCCAGCATCCCGGGCCAAGCGGCTGCCTTCCGTCACTGAGCCTGGCTCACCCGGAAGATTGTAGCGCGCGTTGGCTGCAGCGGCGAGGGAAGCCAAGCCGGCAGCAATGTCGCCGCAGCTGCAGCCAACGCGCGCTACGATCTTCCGGGCGAGCCAGGCTCAGCGGATCAAGCCCGGCTCCTCTCGGCCCAGCATCCCGGGCCAAGCGGCTGCCTTCCGTCACTGAGCCTGGCTCGCCAGGAAGATCGTAGCGCGCGTTGGCTGCAGCGGCGAGGGAAGCCAAGCCGGCAGCAATGTCGCCGCAGCTGCAGCCAACGCGCGCTACGATCTTCCGGGTGAGCCAGGCTCAGCGGATCAAGCCCGGCTCCTCTCGGCCCAGCATCCCGGGCCAAGCGGCTGCCTTCCGTCACTGAGCCTGGCTCGCCCGGAAGATCGTAGCGTGCGTTTGCTGCAGCGGCGAGGGAAGCCAAGCCGGCAGCAATGTCGCCGCAGCTGCAGCCAACGCGCGCTACGATCTTCCGGGCGAGCCAGGCTCAGCGGATCAAGCCCGGCTCCTCTCGGCCCAGCATCCCGGGCCAAGCGGCTACCTTCCGTCACTGAGCCTGGCTCGCCCGGAAGATCGTAGCGCGCGTTGGCTGCAGCGGCGAGGGAAGCCAAGCCAGCAGCAATGTCGCCGCAGCTGCAGCCAACGCGCGCTACGATCTTCCGGGCGAGCCAGGCTCAGCGGATCAAGCCCGGCTCCTCTCGGCCCAGCATCCCGGGCCAAGCGGCTGCCTTCCGTCACTGAGCCTGGCTCGCCCGGAAGATCATAGCGCGCGTTGGCTGCAGCGGCGAGGGAAGCCAAGCCGGCAGCAATGTCGCCGCAGATGCAGCCAACGCGCGCTACGATCTTCCGGGCGAGCCAGGCTCAGTGACGGAAGGCAGCCGCTTGGCCCGGGATGCTGGGCCGAGAGGAGCCGGGCTTGATCCGCTGAGCCTGGCCGGCTTGGCTTCCCTCACCGGCGCAGGCAACACGCGCTGCCATCTTCCGGGCCAGCCAGGCTCAGCGGATCAAGCCCGGCTCCTCTCGGCCCAGCATCCCGGGCCAAGCGGCTGCCTTCCGTCACTGAACCTGGCTCGCCCGGAAGATCGTAGCGCGCGTTGGCTGCAGCGGCGAGGGAAGCCAAGCCGGCAGCAATGTCGCCGCCGCTGCAGCCAACGCGCGCTACGATCTTCCGGGCGAGCCAGGCTCAGTGACGGAAGGCAGCCGCTTGGCCCGGGATGCTGGGCCGAGAGGAGCCGGGCTTGATCCGCTGAGCCTGGCTGGCCCGGAAGATCGTAGCGCGCGTTGCCTGCGCCAGGGCGAACTTCTGCTCTTGGCTTGAGGGCTCAGTTGGGAAGGCGCGCGGGTGTTTTAAAACGTCCCCGCCGACATGGGGGGCTCGCTAGCACCCCCCCGAACCCCCAACCCGGGTTTGGGGGGTGCTAGCGAGCCCCCCATGTCGGCGTGGACGTTTTAAAACACCCGCGCCGCCCCCAATCTTTGGCTCCTTGCTAGCGCTGCGGAAGTAAAAACACCATCTGCACATGCGCAGATGGTGTTTTTACTTCCGCAGCGCTACTTCGCGAAAACCCGCTCGTTGCGGGGGGTCCTGGAACGGAACCCTCGCAACGAGCGGGGGATCACTGTATTGATCTGCGTAGCCGAAGAGCTATGCAAAGAAGGGATCGCTTTAAGGAGTATTACAAGTCATTATAGGAGCACCTGGGCTGGGTGTGGTTCTTACACGGAGGGCTGGGTGTGGTTCCCTTAATGAGGGCTAAAGGTATAAAAGGGAACAACGGCCCAAGGCAAACTGTGGCTGTTTATCTGTGTTATTTTGTGGTTCCTGCTCTGAAGTTTCTGTTCCGTGCCTTTGGAGTTTTCAACCCAGCTTTTTCAGACAAGTGGGAGGTGAAAACTCTGGGACTTGCTGTTTGCTTCAAGGATTCAAAAGGACTCCTGAAACGTCTTTGCTCATTCCAGGTTGTCTTTGTTTGTTTTTTCCTGTGTTTTTGTATGCGGCTGAAGTAAGGCTTGCACTATCATTGTTTTTGGACACTAAGAACTGTTTTGAGTAACCCTTTTTTGTTTATTTAATACAAGTTTGCTGATTAGCAGAGCACGTGTGTGTTTGATTTCTTTTCCTTGGACTATTACGCATTGCCTGAGCCAGTCAGGCAGAACAGTAACAAATCTAATAATTAAAATCTAGAATAACAGTTTTACATTAAAAAGTCTAAAAAGAAAAAAAAAACGTGTTACACATTCAAATGAAAATGGGGGAGGAAAGGAAAAACAGACAAACTGTTGCTAAACGCAACCACTGATTTCTACAGAACCATCAACCACAGTTAAATACAACCCAAAGAAAGAAGTACAAAGAGACAGCCTCTGAAGCAGCTGGGGAAGGCCCGGTTTTTTTGCTTTTGTTCTGCCAAACCCTCTTTGAACATGGTATCATCCAACAAGGTATAGGCCGGAGGAAATATCCCTGAGAGGTTGGCACGCGGGGACTGAAAAAGGGGCAGCAGGCGATATTTGTAGCTGAGAACTGAACTGTAGGGTCCTTGGTGCTCTCTGAGCTTTTGTGATATTCTTGCAGATGTTTCATTACCAAACTAGGTAATATCATCAGTGCTAGAAGAGAATGAGGGGGGGGGGAGGAGGAGGAGGAGGAGGAGTGTCAGAAATACATTTATTTCTGGAGGTAATATTATAATTAGTGTTGGGCGAACTTTACCGTGAAGTTCGGCTGAGTTTGCCGAACCTGAACCCGAACTTTACCTGCACCCGAATCCGAACAGCAGCAGCGTTTTTTAAACTTTTTTTAAAAAGTTCGGGTAAAGTTCAGGTAAAGTTTGGGTAAAGTTCGGGCTTGGGTTCGGCCGAATGCCATGAAACGCTGCCACCTGGGAGGAGAGTGGTGAATCCCATCGTGAAGTTCGGCTGAGTTCGCCAAACCCGAACCTGAACTTTTGCTTGCAGCAAGCTGCTGCGGCGTCCTTTTCTGTAAAAATAAATTCCCCACCTCCTTTTGCTTCCTTTTATTTTTACAGAAAAGGATGCCGCAGCGGTGCTGCAAGCAAACGGAGGTGGGAAATCCCACGAGGGGATTCCGGGGGCGGGGCTTTGACGTCACGAAGACTTCTTCCTCCCCATTTCGGCCGGCCAGGAAGTAGTCTCCGTGACATCAAAGCCCTGTCCCCGGAATCCCCTCTTGGGATTCCCCACCTCCATTTGCTTGCAGCGCCACAAGCAAAAGGAGGTGGGAAATCCCACAATAGGATTCCCCCCTCTCCTCCCGGGCGGCGGAATTTTCATGGCGTTCGGCCGAACCCGAAGCTGAACTTTACCCGAATTTTACTCGAACTTTTAAAAATGTTTGGGTTCGGGTTCGGCACAAACCTGAACTTTGCAAGTTCGGTTCGCCCAACAATAATTACAATGCAAGTAAATGGATTGCAACCATAATGGCCTTCCCCCCTGTCCAAAAGTCCTCTGGAGGCCGGAAATGACCCATTTGTCAACTTCCTGGCTATTTCCGGCCTCCACAGGACCTCTGGGGTTGTAGGGAAGGCCATTTTCACCCTTCCCGGGCTCCTAGAAATGCTCTGAAGCCTGGGGAGAGCAAAACACGGGTGTGCCATTGCGTGTCAAGAGTGGGAGGGGTCATGTGCCCATGCACTAGGTGGATGGAAATATGGGTGTAGGCACACATATGTGCAACACCCCCCCAAACACACTTTCCCCCTTTTGGCACGTGAATCAAAAAATGTTCGCCATCCTTGCTATAGAGAATTTTGTAAAACTTTCCAGTTAATTCGTCTTCTCTTTCTCCGTTCCCTGTAGCTGTTAAGAAATCCTTGATGTTCTTCCGTCGTGACCACGAAGCCGATGTAGAAGAGATCACCTTTGATCAACAGGAAGTGAAGAAGATATTCTATGGAAGCTTTCATAAGGTCCATCTCCAAAACAAAAAAAGATATTCTCAAGCACAGCATACCCTCACAAATTCTACTACCTCCTCCTCCTCTTTGCTTTGATTTTTCAAAACGATTTTCTGTCTGTTTCTGTCTGTTGGGCAGGTCCATGTATCGGTGAGCCATGGTTGGATCAGGCTCTATGTTGATTGCAAGAAAATAGGAGAAAAGATTCTTGGGAAATCAGAGATCATTTCGACGGCAGGATTTATTACGCTGGGGAAACTGACAAGAACACGAGGACCACGGAGTGGATCAGCCATGGTAAGCTTTCTTTCTTTCTTTGTTCCCTCCTTCCTTCCTTCCTTTCTTTCTTTCCTTCCTTCCTTCCTTCCGTCCATCCTTCCTTCCTCTCACCCTTTCTCTCTCCTCCCTTCCTCCCTTCCCATCTCTCTCTTTCCTCCCTTCCTTCCTCCCTTCCTCCTTCCCTTCATCTTTCTTTCTTTCTTTCCTCTCTCTTTCTTTCTTTCCTCCCTCCCTCTTTCTTTCTTTCTTTCTCTTCTTTTTTGTTTGAAAAGGTTTTTTAAATTTTTTTTAACTTTCCCACATATACATCAACAAATATACCAGAGATAGTGTGCAGAGATGACCAAGTTAACTATGGCAGTTAGAAACGATACTGAGTCCTCATTTAACAATTGCTGGGACTCTTTCTACTGTTGGCTAAAAAAAAAAAGAACAACTCGCTTAACAAATGATAAGAATTGTATATATTTGAACAGATACAAATCTGGTATAAAACTTTTCCTTCTTTTTCAATAGATGTAAGAGATATCGATATTTACCCCAAAAGTGGAATGACTTTTTTTTCAAAGCCTCTTTACCTTGATTTATTCAATGCTTGCTTTTACTTATCTATATTTCTAAAAATTAGATGTAAGGAAATGAGCTGCTGAAAATAAAACTAGTTCATATTCTTAACATAGTTCTATCGTACACCCGCCCATTCCTTTCTTCCTTCCTTTCTTCTTCTTCTTTCCTTTTTTCTCTCTTTCCTTTTGTAGGTCTGTATGTTCATTGATTGTTTTGTCTTTATGTCTTGGTTTATTGTCAAAGCACACGATTATTGCCTAGTTAATTCACCATGTTTTTAATTGTCAATCGTAATTATCTGTTTCTTATGTATTTATTGTATATTTGTAAATAAAATCTTTTTAAAAATTAAAAAAATTAACAAATATACAATAGCATCTTACCAAGTATTAACATACATTTTAACATTATTATCTAACAAACAAGCATAATAATATACATATAACATTATAGGGTTGCTTGCCTCCCCCCCCACATCATATCATAACTCTATCCCCTCTCTCTACCTCCCTTCCTTTTCTCTACATTCTTTCTCCTTCTCTCCTCTCTCTTCCCTACTTCCTTCTTCTTCCTTCCTCTCTCCTTCTCCTCTCCTTTCTCAACCTCTATTTCCCTCTTTCTTCTTCTTTTCTTTCTCCTTCTCCCTTCTCCCTTCCTTCTCTCCTTCTTCCCCCTTTCTTTCCCCTCTTCCTCCCTCTCATTTCACTGGAGAGGCCACACTTGAAATACTGCATCCAATACAGTAATGACACCAAAGCCCTAAAAAAAGTGCAGAGAAGCAAAACAAAGGTAATAAGTAGTGTTGGGTGAACCCAACGAAGTTTGGGTTCGGCGAACTCACCCGAACTTTGCCGTGAAGTTCAGGTGAGTTCACCAAACCTGAACCCGAACCGAACTTTTGCTTGCAGCAAGCCGCTGCGGCATCCTTTTCTGTAAAAATCAACAAGGAGGTTGGGAATTCTCCACCTCCTTTTGCTTCCTTTTATTTTTACAGAAAAGGATGAAGCAAAAAAAGGTGGGGAATCCCATGAAGGGATTCTGGGGGCGGGGCTTTGACATCACGGAGACTCCTTCCTCCCCATTACGGCCGGCCAGGAAGTAGTCTCCATGACGTCAAAGCCCCGCCCCCAGAATCCCTTTGTGGGATTCCCCACCTCCTTTTGCTTCAGCGCCGCAAGCAAAAGGAGGCGGGAAATCCCACGATAGGATTCCCCACTCTCCTCCTGGTTGGCGGTGTTTTGCGGTGTTCGGCCGAACCCGAACTTTACCCGAACTTTCAAAAAAAGTTCGGGTTTGGGTCAGGTTTGCCCAACACTAGCAATAAGGAGTCAAGAAGCTAAATCTTATGAACATAGCAGAGGCTGTGTAAGGTGAGAATCCTATTCAGGATTGTCAGTTGCTGGTGTGGTAGTTCCACAGTAGTTACAACATAGTTACTTAATTCCAAAGACCCTCTCTCTTTCTCTGGCTTGGTTTAACCAGGCCTAGGGATTTTTGGTGGCTGAATACATTGTGTAAATCATAGAAACATAGAGGTCTAACAGCAGAAAAAGACCTCATGGTCAATCTAGTCTGCCCTTATACTATTTTCTGTATTCTATCTTACAATGGATATATGATCTTTCCCCCAACTAACTTCAGATTGTGCCTCCTTGTTCTTGTGTTCACTTTCCTATTAAAAACACTTCCCTCCTGGACCTTATTTAACACTTTAATATATTTAAATGTTTCGATCATGTCCCCCCTTTTCCTTCTGTCCTCCAGACTGTACAGATTGAGTTCATTAAGTCTTCCCTGATACGTTTTATGCTTAAGACCTGCCACCATTCTTGTAGCCCGTCTTTGGACCTGTTCAATTTTGTCAATATCTTTTTGTAGGTGAGGTCTCCAGAACTGAACACAGTATTCCAAATGGGGTCTCACCAGCATTCTATATAGCGGGATCATAAACTCCCTCTTCCTGCTTGGTAAACCAGTTCATATAAAATAAAATAAATCCAGTTCATTTTATTAGCTAGTCATTCTAGGGCACTCTGGTTTGCAAAAAAAAAATGGGTTAATGGTAATGGTCCTAAAATAGCCTTTCAAATGTGGAAGTTGAAAAGTCAGGACTCCGGTAGTTAAATCAAACTGGTTTATTCATTGCAAGAGAGGTTACAACAAACTGGAACGGTAGGTTTGCCGGAATGAGGGCAACGGCTAACCCGTTGCCCTTTTATACTCTTTTAAAACGCGGGCTTTTCCCAACTGACACACATTTAACTTTCGCGGCTATTTTCTGAATAGCCGCGTCTTAACCAATCGCAGATTTTCTGCGAATATTTTTAAACAAACACAACACCCCTCCCTCTTTGGCTGAGACCATGATTACGTGTTAATCCACGTCACATAGTCCTGCAAGCGGATTGGTGGCTTTACAGATCTCTGGGACCTGCGCAGTTCATTTTGCTGGGAGCTGCTTGCCTAGACGGCTGGCTCCGTTGCTCCGCTAAGGCTAGTCTCTGACGGGCCTGGTTGCGATGATGCATTTTGATCTTCGCCAGCCGCCAGGGGCAACAAGCAGCCATCGCTGGAGTCTCGAGGTGGTTCTGGTAAGTCCTCTATTGGTTTGTCTACAGTAGGCAAAATGTCTGGGTTAGTCTTCATTCTCTTGCGTAGTTGGTCGACATGCCGATGCCAACTGCGCCCATCTGTTAATATTACGATGTATGTTTTTAAACCTGTTTTATCTAGTACTGTTCCATCTTTCCATTTATCGTTGGAATCAAAGTCTTTTGCATAAACTAAATCCCCGATGTTAAACTGTCTCTCACTTTGTACTTTTATTTCTTTTTGGTCATTTTGGTAATTTGGGTGAATTCTGTCTAATTTAGAACGGAGGTTTCTGCCCATTAAAAGTTCTGCCGGGCTTTTGTTTGTGGACGCTGACGGCGTAATGTGCTGAATGGTTAAAAATTCATCAATTTGTTGTTGCCAATCTCCTAATGGTGCTTTGTTTAATGCTTCCTTTGTGGTTCTAACCATTCGTTCTGCTTGCCCATTAGCTTGGGGAAAATGAGGTGGAGTGAGCACATGCTTTATGCCCTGGTCTGCAAGAAATAGTTCCATTTGACGGGCTGTTAACTGAGGCCCGTTGTCAGATACCAAAATATCTGGAATACCATGTGTGGCAAACATTTTCCTTAATGCCTTTATAGTTGCGCTAGTAGTTGTGGATGCCATGAGTTCAATTTCCAGCCACTTGGAGTATGCATCCACAACCAGTAAAAAGGATTGGCCCCTGATTGGTCCTGCAAAGTCAATATGTATTCTAGACCAGGGCCCTCTTGGTGTTGGCCACTCTGATGGTGTGACTTTTGGTGGGTTGGGTCTTGTTCTCTGGCAGGGTACACAACCACCCACCCATGACTCTATGTCCTTGTCCAACCCTGGCCACCATAAATGACTTCTGGCAATAGTCTTCATTTTGACTATTCCTGGGTGACCTATATGCAATAACTGCAATGCTTGCTTCTGTAAGGATTTAGGAATAACAACCCTGTCTCCCCATAATATACAATCTTTTAACACATTTAATTCAAACTGTCTATTCTTAAAAGGTTGAAATTGGTTTGGTTGTTGTTCAATTGGCCATCCCTTTAATATCCATTGTTTAATGTATTTCAAAATTGGATCTACTTGTGTCTGATTGGCTATTTCTGTTGCTGTTAATAACGTTTGTTTACTAGTTTCAATTAATAAAACGCTTGAGGCAGGGGCTGGATCACTGACTAATTCTGTTTGGGGGCACCTGCTCAATGCATCAGCATTTCCTATCTCTTTCCCCCCCCTGTGGATTAATGTATAATTGTAAGCGGCTAAAAAAATAGTCCAACGAGTCATGCGAGGGGAAAGAAAGGCGGGAGTTTGTTTGTTTCCCGCCAAAATACCTAAAAGCGGCTTATGGTCGGTGATTAACGTAAAGGGCCGACCACAAAGGTAATAATGAAATCGTTTAACTCCAGCGACAAGGGCTAACGCCTCCTTGTCGAGCTGGGAGTAATTCCGTTCAGCTGCCGAAAGAGTTTTAGAATAATAGGCTATTGGGGCTTCTGTGCCGTCCGGAAAGTTATGGCTGAGAACGGCTCCTATGCCGAACGGTGAAGCGTCGCATGTTAGGGACAAGGGCATAGCTACATTATATTGTACTAGGACACTGTTGGAGGAAAGTAAATTTTTTACTGCTGTGAAAGCGGCTTGTTCTTTTGGTCCCCACGTCCAGGCAGAGTCTTTCTTTAGGAGGTTATGAAGCGGTTCTGCCACCGTCGCTTTCTGTTTAAGAAAGACGGAATAAAAGTTAAGGAGTCCTAGGAATGCTTGTAAGTCTGTCTTATCTGAGGGGGTGGGGGCATTCCTTATGGCATCAACTTTGTCATTTGTGGGGTGAATTCCAAAACGATCTATGGTAAAACCCAAAAATTCAACTTTGGGCACAGCCCAAGAACATTTGTCTGCTTTTAAATGGAGTCCTGTTTCTTTAAATTTAGTTAAAACGCGCCTGATTCTGTCCCATAACTCAGATTTGGATGTGGCTGATATTAATACGTCGTCGAAATATGGAACGACCCCAGGAATATTATTTAAAATGCGTTCCATCAGGCCCTGAAAGATACCTGGGGCGGTAGAGACTCCAAACTGGAGTCGGGTGCATTTAAAGGCACCTCTATGAGTTACGATTGTCTGGGCTTCAGAAGTGTCCTGATCTACGGTGAGCTGTTGATATGCCTGTGCCAGGTCCAACTTCGCGAAGATGGACCCATTACCTAAGGTGTGCAAGAGTTGTTGCACTACTGGGATTGGATAGGCATTATGCTGTAGTGCTTTATTAATCGTGGCTTTATAATCTGCGCAAATTCTAATAGAGCCGTCCGGCTTAACAGGCGTTACAATAGGGGTTTCCCATTTGGCATGATCAGTGGGAATTAAAATGCCCTGAGCTATCAATTTGTCCAATTGTTCATCCACTTTAGGCAAAAGTGGAATGGGAATTCTGCGGGGCTTTAATCGAATAGGCGAAATATTTGGGTCCAGATTAAACGATATGGGGCTGCCTGTATATTTACCCAGAGTGCTAGAAAAAACTTCGGGAAATTCTTTCAACAAATCATTTGGGTCAAAAGAGTCACATACATTGTTAACCCCTGAAATTTCAATGCCTAAAGGTCGTAACCATCTAAGTCCCAGTAACGTGTGTTTAGGACCGTCAACCACTAACAGAGGTAAAAACCCTTGAAATTTTTTAAACGCAATAGGAACATTTAAGCATCCTAATACTGGAATTGAATGGCCCTGAAAATCACTCAAACCCGGTTCCCAAGGTTGCAAGTCAGTTTGTTTTACACGAGGTAAATATAATCTAAGTTTTTCCCAAGGCATTATGGAATGTCTGGAACCGGTGTCTAATTCCATTTGGCAGGGGTGGCCGTTGAGGAAAAGAGAAACAAATAGTTTGTTTTCCGCAGCGGGGAAATTGCAGTTTACGGAAGAAGGGGAGTTACCTCGTTGGGTAGAAGAGGGCGAGTTGTCAGCCGGGCGGGAAACGTTGCGCGAAAACGGTGGTCGTCGATTCCTCGGTGAAAAATAGGGTCGTTGGTTCTGCTGAGTTGCTGGAGTTGGGTTGGCGGCACGGCAGACTTCAGCGATGTGGCCGCGGCGCTGGCAACGGCGGCAATAGGCGTCCTTGAAATGGCAGCGAAAACGAGGGTGATTTCCGTTGCAGCCGGCACATCTGTCTGCACGGGCGGCGTCTTTGGCGTCATGGTCGGAGGCTCTTCGGATTTGGAAACAGGTGTCGTCTGGAGTAGCGGATTCCGAGTGTTTTTCATCAGGAGGGCAGGCGTGCCAAGGTGATTCATCAGGAATGTGATGAACGGTTGAGGTTGCGCGTTTAATTTCGGCAACAGATGTTTCAGATACCTCGGAGGCTTTTGCTGCCTTGAGAATGTCTTGGAGAGAGGCATCCTCATCAACTAAGTATTTCTTCTGGAGCGTGATATTGGTTAGACCGAAAATTAGGCGGTCAATCAATTGTTCCTCTGGATCCTTGTATTTGCACTTCGGAAGGAGTGCGCGTAGCCGAGTTATAAAATCGTTGGTGGATTCTCCGTCCGCTTGCCTCATCTGAGCGAATTGATGGCGGTATACGCGGACAGGAGTCGTCGGCTGGTAATGAGCGGCAAGTTTTGCTTGTAGGGTTGACCATGCGACAGTTTCCAGGGTGTCTGGGTCAACGAGTGTAGAGGCTAGGCTGTAGACTTCTGTGCCGCAATAAGCGAGGAATATAGCTTTCTTCCTCTCGTCATCGGCGTCATGTAGATTGCTCGCTTTCAGGAAAAATGTGAATTTGGACATATACGAGGTCCAAGCTTCCGTCTCGGAGTTGAATACAGGCGGCGGTGGAGCCATGGCCGAGTTCATGGCTGCGTTAGCGGGAGTTCGACCTCCTCGTCGCCACTGAAAAGTCAGGACTCCGGTAGTTAAATCAAACTGGTTTATTCATTGCAAGAGAGGTTACAACAAACTGGAACGGTAGGTTTGCCGGAATGAGGGCAACGGCTAACCCGTTGCCCTTTTATACTCTTTTAAAACGCGGGCTTTTCCCAACTGACACACATTTAACTTTCGCGGCTATTTTCTGAATAGCCGCGTCTTAACCAATCGCAGATTTTCTGCGAATATTTTTAAACAAACACAACAGAAGTACTAATCTCTTGGCGGTGATAAAAGCATGGAGAATCCATTCCTATTGTCCAGCTGACAATTTCCATATATTAACTATGTAATTCGGAAGAATGTGCAAATCCAAAAGTGTTAAACTGTTTAGCTCCAGGTGACAATAGGGAGAATTCTGTGCAATTTTTTTTGGCAGCATTTCCAGAAGGGGTTTAGCATTGTCTTCTGGGAGGAGAGAGAAGGACGGGGACGAAGCCTCTCAACTGGCTTCATGCCTAAAGTAGGATTAACAGAATAATAGAGTTGGAAGGGACCTTGGAGGTCTTCTAGTCCGACCCCTTGCTCAGGCAGGGTATCCTATACCATTTCAGACAAATAAGAACATAAGAACATAAGAAGAGCCCTGCTGAATCAGGCCAAAGCCCATCGAGTCCAGCATTTGCCCAGGTTCGCCTGGTGCACCAGTTGCGGCCCTATCTGGCCCGGGACTCATTGCTCACAGTCACTCATGCCCTCATCACCTCGAGGTTCGACTACTGTAATGCTCTCTACATGGGGCTACCTTTGAAAAGTGTTCGGAAACTTCAGATCATGCAGAATGCAGCTGCGAGAGCAGTCATGGACTTACCTAAGTATGCCCACGTTTCACCAACACTCCGCAGTCTGCATTGGCTGCCGATCAATTTCCGGTCACAATTCAAAGTGTTGGTTATGACCTTTAAAGCCCTTCATGGCACTGGACCAGAATATCTCTGAGACTGCCTTCTACCGCATGAATCCCAGCGACCGATTAGGTCCCACAGAGTGGGCCTTCTCCGGGTCCCGTCAACTAAACAATGTCGGTTGGCGGGCCCCAGGGGAAGAGCCTTCTCTGTGGCGGCCCCGACTCTCTGGAACCAACTCCCCCCAGAGATTAGAACTGCCCCTACTCTCCCTGCCTTTCGTAAACTCCTTAAAACCCAGCTTTGTCGTCAGGCATGGGGGAACTGAATCACCTCCCCCGGGCATGTACAAGTTATGCATGGTATGTTTGTGTGTATGTTTGTTTAGAAATATGGGGTTTTTAAATATTTTAAATTATTTAGATTTGCCATGAATTGTTGTATCTTGCTGTGAGCCGCCCCGAGTCTGCGGAGTGGGGCGGCATACAAATCTAAATAATAAATAAATAATAAATAAATTCGGTGTCACACAGTGGCCCACCAATTGTCCATGGGGATCTTGAGCAGAAAGAGAAGGCAAGACCCTCCCTTTCCCTTGAACCCCAACAAATGGTACTCAAGGGAATCCTGCCTGCCGCAACCAACATAGAGGCGGCACTTGGAAATACGTTTCAATAACCGTCTATATGTTTGGCATCCATTAATCTGTCTTGAGTTCATTAAGACTTTCCTGTTACGTTATATGCTTAAGAGAATGACTGTATTTTATAGCTTGAGTTTTTAGATTTTATATTTAATTGAGTCCTCAGAGAGGGGCAGCATAAAAGTCCAATAGATAGATAGATAGATAGATAGATAGATAGATAGATAGATAGATAGATAGATAGATAGATAGATAGATAGATAGATGATTGATAGAAAGAAAGAAAGAAAGAAAGAAAGAATCCTTCCCCTCACCCCTTTGTCAGTGCAAATCCCATAATCAATGCATTATAAAAATTGAGGGGGAGGAATTCCTACCTACCTCCCTTACCTCCCACTGCTTTTCCTTTTTCAACATCTACAGTTCTTGGATAGACAGGAATGTCTCATTATTGGCTGTCATTTTTCTTTAGCTAACTAGATGTATCTTTTGCAAATGTCAGTTTGAGCTGTGAAGGTCTCAGCATTCCCCCTGATCTAGGCATGAAAAATGAAACATCATTTCTGTCAGCTCCTTGCCTTTCCGATGGGCTTGATTCGGAGTTAAGATAGTGAAGCACTTGCTTATTTCTTTAAGAGTTCAGAATAATAGAACCACAGGGCTGGAAGAGACCCTAATAATAATAATAATAATAATAATAATAATAATAATAATAATAATAATAATAATGATGATGATGATGATGATGATGATGATGATGATGATGATAATGATGATAATGATGATAATGATGATAATGATGATAATGATGATAATGATGATAATGATGATAATGATGATAATGATGATAATGATGATAATGATGATAATGATGATAATGATGATAATGATGATAATGATGATAATGATGATAATGATAATGATAATAATGATAATAATAATAATCATGCAAAAAGATCACACAGACTGACTACAAGCATAGACATGATGCTGTGGCACAGATGATCCACTGAAACTTGTGCCGGAACTACCATTTACCAGTGGCAAAGAACTGGTGGGATCATAAGCCCGAAAAAGTGGTCGAAAATGAGCAAGCAAAACTACTGTGGGACTTCCAACTTCAGACTGACCGAATTCTGAAGCATAACACACCAGACATCCTGATTGTGGAGAAACAGAAAGCATGGATCATTGACATCGCAATCATAGGGGACAGCAGAATTGAGGAGAAGCAGCTTGAGAAATTAGTGAAATACGAAGATCTAAAAATCGAGCTGCAACGACTCTGGCATAAGCCAGTGAAAGTGGTCCCAGTGGTACTTGGCACGCTGGGCGCAGTGCCAAAGGATCTCAGCGGACATTGGAAAACCATCGGAATTGACAAAATCTCCATCTGTCAATTGCAAAAGGCCGCTTTACTGGGATCGGCAAACATAATTCGCTGCTACATCACGCAGTCCTAGGTGCTTGGGAAGTGCCTGACGGGTGATGAAATACGAAATCCAGCACAAGAATAAGAATAAGAATAAGAATAAGAATAAGAATAAGAATAAGAATAAGAATAAGAATAAGAATAAGAATAAGAATAAGAATAAGAATAAGAATAAGAATAAGAATAAGAATAAGAATAAGAATAAGAATAAGAATAAGAATAAGAATAAGAATAAGAATAAGAATAAGAATAAGAATAGGAATAGGAATAGGAATAGGAATAGGAATAAGAATAAGAATATAAATATAAATATAAATAAAAATAATGATATTACCGGAGAAGGTAATATACTACGAGAAGCTACATAGGATTAGGTTAACAATTAGGTATTTGCTTACCTTTGATACCAATTCAGACATGGAAGTGCGCATGCATACAAAAGTTTATCCATGGCACATCTGCGCATGCACAGAGCATCTGTGATAATGTCCGGAGTCTCCTGCCAGTGCCGCTACCAGTTCACCCAAACCGGTACGAACCATAAAATGCCAACACTGATCCAGCCCATCTTCCCAAATAATAACAGAAGAACTTTGGCAAAACTAACCATTTTCTCTGGAAGTCAAGGGATGTTCCAGGAAAGCAAGATCACTCCATTCTCTGAACAGCGTAGATTTGCACATCTATAATTACGAGGGGCTGTCAAGGCAGGCAGAATGATATGCAACGTCTTGTTGAGACAAATCATGTCCCTGCTGTGCGTTGACAAAGCATTTCAGGGCTGCTGTGGCACAGAGCTCTACATCGAGATGAAACCAGGCTGTCTCGTGCATACATAGTAAATGATGACATTGATAATAACGTCTTGAGGGAGGAGAAACCGTAAAAGAATAATGGGCCATCCTGAAGACATTCTACATGAAAAGGGGGGGAGGGAAGGCAAGCGCTTCTTAAAAAGTGGATTAAAAGAAAAAGAAAAAGAAATGTGAGAAGTAGACAGACTCAAACTCAACCCGGATAAGACGGAGTGTCTGTGGGTTTTGCCTCCCAAGGACAATTCCATCTGTCCTTCCATTACCCTGGGGGGGGATCTATTGACCCCCTCAGAGAGGGTCCGCAACTTGGGTGTCCTCCTCGATCCACAGCTCACATTAGAGAACCATCTTTCAGCTGTGGCGAGGGGGGCGTTTGCCCAGGTTAGCCTGGTGCACCAGTTGCGGCCCTATCTGGACCGGGAGTCACTGCTCACAGTCATTCATGCCCTCATCACCTCAAGGTTCGACTACTGTAATGCTCTCTACATGGGGCTACCTTTGAAAAGTGTTCGGAAACTTCAGATCGTGCAGAATGCAGCTGCGAGAGCAGTCATGGGCTTACCTAGGTATGCCCATGTTTCACCAACACTCCGCAGTCTGCATTGGTTGCCGATCAACTTCCAGTCACAATTCAAAGTGTTGGTTATGACCTTTAAAGCCCTTCATGGCATTGGACCAGAATATCTCCGAGACCGCTTGCTGCCGCACGAATCCCAGCAACCGATTAGGTCCCACAGAGTGGGCCTTCTCCGGGTCCCATCAACTAAACAATGTTGGTTCGCGGGCCCCAGGGGAAGAGCCTTCTCTGTGGCGGCCCCGGCCCTCTGGAACCAACTCCCCCCGGAGATTAGAACTGCCCCTACTCTCCTTGCCTTTCGTAAACTTCTTAAGACCCACCTGTGTCGTCAGGCATGGTGGAACTGAGACATCTCCCCCGGGCATATACAATTTATGAATGGTATGTGTGTATGTATGCGTGTTTAGAAATGGGGTTTTTTAAATGTTTTTAGTAGAAATTTAGATTTGTTATAAACTGTTGTTTCCACTTTGTTGTGAGCCGCCCCGAGTCTGCGGAGAGGGGCGGCATACAAATCTAAATAAAGATAAAGATAAAGATCTGTCAGGCAGAAGCCCAGAGAAGAGACAGCAAAATCCAATCCAGTTCAATCCTTTATTAGCTTACACTCAAGGGACAGAATCTTGCCAAACTAAAGCTATAATCTTCTAACCCCAGGGGTCACCAAACTTCTGTACCTCAGGGACCAGTAAATTCATAATTTTAACTCTTCTGTTCTATATATTTGGAATACTGTGTTCAGTTCTGGAGACCTCACCTACAAAAAGATATTGACAAAATCGAACGGGTCCAAAGACGGGCTACAAGAATGGTGGAAGGTCTTAAGCATAAAACGTATCAGAAAAGACTTCATGAACTCAATCTGTATAGTCTGGAGGACAGAAGGGAAAGGGGGGGACATGATCGAAACATTTAAATATATTAAAGGGTTAAATAAGGTTCAGGAGGGAAGTGTTTTTAACAGGAAAGTGAACACAAGAACAAGGGGACACAATCTGAAGTTAGTTGGGGGAAAGATCAAAAGCAACATAAGAAAATGTTATTTTACTGAAAGAGTAGTAGATGCTTGGAACAAACTTCCAGCAGACGTGGTTGGTAATCCACAGTAAATGAATTTAAACATGCCTGGGATAAACATATATCCATCCTAAGATAAAATACAGGAATTAGTATAAGGCAGACTAGATGGACCGTGAGGTCTTTTTCTGCCGTCAGTCTTCTATGTTTCTATAAAAGAAAATATACATTTGTCAAGAATCATGAGGGACAAGACTTAATGATTGCCATAGGGGTCAAATAAGCAATCAGGAAACAATCAATATTAATAAAAATCTTAAGAATACAAGCGACAAGTTACAGTCATACAGTCATTAGTGGAAGGAGACAGGTGATAGGAATGAGAAATGGCTAGTAGAAATAGCAGGGCAGACTTAGTAAATAGTTTGACATGTTTACATATGAAGGGATCAAAAGGGTCAGAATTATTCTCCAAGACATTAGGAAGATGATGATTGTCACTGTTTGAAACCAAAGTCACTCAAGTCAACAGAGGAGGAGGAGGAGGAGGAAGAGGAGGAAAGGAAGGGGGGCAGGAGGAGGAGGAAGAGGAGGCAGTGGAGAAGGAAGGGAATAGAAAGGAAGGGAAGAAAAGGAAGGAGGAGAAGGAGTAAGAGAAGGAGAAGGAGAAGGAATGATGATGCTGTACAGTTGGTCCATTCAGAATTCTAGAAATTTGGGGTTGCCAGGCAGATTTGAAATTTTATACTACAAGACATACAACAACATAGTAGTATTAATATTTATATGAATTGGGCAGATGTGGTCGGTCACAAAACATGTTTGGCAAAAAAACCCAACCAATGGTGCTTTAATAGCTTGCATGGACCTCATTTGGCTCTTGTGATACTCAATATTTATTTTATTTATTTATTTATTTATTTATTTATTTTATTTATTAGATTTGCATGCCGCCCCTCTCCAAAGACTCAGGATGGCTAACAACAATGAAAAGACAATGAAAACAAATCTAATATTAAAAATAATCTTAAAAACCCCAATTTAAAGAACCACTCATACATACCAGCATACCATATATAAATTCTATAAGCCTAGGGGGAAGGGAAATTTCAATTCCCCCATGCCTGACGACAGAGGTGGGTTTTAAGGAGCTTGCGAAAGGCAAGAAGAATGGGGGCAACTCTGATATCTGGGGGGAGCTGATTCCAGAGGGTCGGGGCCACCACAGAGAAGGCTCTTCTCCTGGATCCCACCAAACAACATTGCTTAGTCGATGGGACCCGGAGGAGGCCAACTCTGTGGGACCTAACCGGTTGCTGGGATTTGTGCGGCAGAAGGCAGTCCCAGAGGTATTCTGGTCCGATGCCATGAAGGGCTTTATAGGTCATAACCGGAAATTGATCGGTAACCAATGCAGACTGCGGAGTGTTGGTGTAACATGGGCATGCCTTGGGAAGCCCATGATTGCTCTCGCAGCTGCATTCTGCACGATCTGAAGTTTCCGAACACTTTTCAAAGATATTACCATAGCAAACCCACTGAAAGATCTTTTTTAAAAAAAATATTTAAAGTATTTTAAAAGAAAATGAAATCACACTAATATAAAGAATAAAAAAATCTTTCTAAAGAGAAAGAGTAACAATAGAATAGAAAAGTAAGCAGAAAACTAACAATAGAAAAGTAAATAGAACAGTAACAAAAAGACACAAAAAATAGGTTCCAATCTTCTTTACAGCAATTATAAATGCAGTTATAAATTTGCATCTTCCTCTATAGTTACATCATGCCTCTCTTCCTTCTGCAATCTATCCTGTCTAGTATCAACGCTATAAATCACAATTTTCTCTAATCAAAGAAAACCATTTTGCCATTTCAGCAAAAAAGGTTGTTTTTTTTAAAAAAGGCCCCTCGACTTGTTTAAAGCAGATTTGATTCAATTCATTTAGAAAACGAGGCCTAATTGATTTGAATATCTAAAACATTTCAATTGGGAAGCATCGGCTCGACTGAACAAGTTGAAATCGATGTGAAATCCAGTTGGATTTGGGTAGAACAGTCTCTGGATCTGTTCATGTTACTTAATCCAATTTGATGCATCAAATCCATTCCTCTATTCAATCTGACAGGCTGATTCAATCTGTCAAATTTGTCCCATCAAAGCACCAAGATTCGCAATGTCTAGTGACAGATTTACAAACAAGAGATCTGAGCTGCAGCTATTTACTATATTAATTTTAAGAAAGCCTGGAGGCATGATTGGAGATACATAATCTGTTTGAGGTTGGGACTGTGCTTTCCCAGCATGCTGACTAAACCTTTTCTTAGAGAAACATGAAAGAGCGTTGTTGGGGTTTTTTGGTCAAGCGTACCGTATTTTTCAGACTATAAACCTTCAAATTTCTAGGTTCTATCATATCTCAACACCTAAAATGGTCACCTAACATCAAAAACATCATCAAAAAAGCACAACAAAGAATGTTCTTTCTGCGCCAGCTCAGGAAGCTCAAACTGCCCAAGGAGCTGCTGATACAGTTCTACAGAGGAATCATTGAGTCTGTCATCTGCACCTCTATAACTGTCTGGTTTGGTGCTGCAACCCAACAAGACCGACACAGACTTCAGAGGACAATCAGAACTGCAGAAAAAACAATTGCTGCCGAGACTGCCTGCTGCCGCACGAATCCCAGCGACCAATTAGGTCCCACAGAGTGGGCCTTCTCCGGGTCCCGTCAACTAAACAATGTCGGTTGGCGGGCCCCAGGGGAAGAGCCTTCTCTGTGGCGGCCCCGACCCTCTGGAACCAACTTCCCCCCGGAGATTAGAACTGCCCCTACTCTCCTTGCTTTTCGTAAGCTCCTTAAGACCCACCTGTGTCGTCAGGCATGGGGGAACTGAGACATCTCCCCCGGGCATATACGGTTTATGAATGGTATGTGTGTATGTATGTGTGTTTAGAAAATGGGGTTTTTAAAATGTTTTTAGTAGAAATTTAGATTTGTTATAAATTGTTTTTCACTTTGTTGTGAGCCGCCCCGAGTCTGCAGAGAGGGGCGGCATACAAATCTAAATAAATAAATAAATAAATAAATAAATAAATAAATAAACTTGCCTTCCATTGAGGACCTGTATACTGCACGAGTCAAAAAGAGGGCAGGAAAAATATTTACTGACCCCTCGCATCCTGGACATAAACTGTTTCAACTCCTACTCTCAAAACGTTGCTACAGAGCACTGCACGCCAAGACAACTAGACAAAAGAACAGTTTTTTTCCAAACGCCATCACTCTACTAAACAAATAATTCCCTCAACACTGTCAGACTTTCTACTATATCTGCACTTCTATTCTACTAGTTTTTCTCATCATTCCTATCACCCATTTCCTCCCATGTTGACTGTATGACTGTAACTTGTTGCTTATATCCTAAGATTTTTATTAATATTGCTTCTTCATTGCTTATTTCAGTGTTTCCCAGCCTTGGCAACTTGGAGGTATTTGGACTTCAACTCCCAGAATTCCCCAGCAAGCGAATGCTGGCTGGGGAATTCTGGGAGTTGAAGTCCAGATATCTTCAAGTTGCCAAGGTTGGGAAACACTGGCTTATTTGACCCCTATGAAAATCATTAAGTGTCGTACCACATGATTCTTGACAAATGTATATTTTATTTTATGTACGCTGAGAGCATATGCACCACGACAAATTCCTTGTGTGTCCAATCACACTTGGCCAATAAAATTCTATTCTATTCTATAAGACGCACCGGTGTATAAGATGCACCAAGATTTCAAAGTAAAGGGGGAAAAAAAAGGTTTTGTCCTTCCCGGTCCCTAGAAGTTTTCTGCAAGCCTCCTATACCATCTGCACACCCCATTTTTTGCAAAAACAGGGGCGTGTATGTATGTATGTATGTATGTATGTATGTATGTATGTATGTATGTATGCATGCATGTATTTATTTATTTATTTATTTATTTATTTATTTATTTATTTATGTATTTATTTATTTATTTTGACATGCAAATATAGTATTGTAGTATGTTTAACATAATATAAGTATAAAGTATATATTATATATTTATTAGATTTGTATGCCACCTCTCTCCGAAGACTCTCCGAAGAAAGTAGAGATAGAAAAGATAAAAAGACATTAGGACAGGGAGGGTAGGCACAAAAGTGCACTTATGCATGCCCCTTACAGACCTCTTAGAAAAGGGGAGAGGTCTATTGTAGATAATGTGAGGTTGAAGATTTTGGGATTGGGGGAAGAAACAACAGAGTCTGGTAGTAAATTCCAGGCGTTGACCACTCTATTGCTAAAATCGTATTTTCTGGCGTCTAGTTTGGAGCATTTTACATTTAGTTTGTATCTATTGTGCGCTCTTGTGTTGTTGTTGTTAAAGGCGAGTGCCTTCCTCAGCCCCCAGGAACATTCTACCTCGCTTCTAAACTCTCTGCACACCTGTTTTTCACAAAAATGGACCCATTTTTCACCTTCATTATTGTGAAAAACATAGATTAGATTACATTTATTGGATTTATATGCTGCCCCGCTCTGTGTTCTGTCTGGGTCACTCCGGAAGCCAAAACCAACACAAAAAGAAAAGCCAGACACACCGATAAAAGGCAAAGGCAGTTTATAAAATTCAAGAAAAACACAGGTAACAGAAAATGTCCTTACAAACAGGAAAACGCTGTATCTTCAAATATATCCACGAAGACAAAAGTCCATGCAGCAATACAGGATTCTTGCTGCCAAGACGAGGCTGTAGATAACAGATCTACACCTCCCACGGTCTTCCAAACTGCTGGGCCACAAGCCAGGAACAGAGACGCCGAGAACAAAGCAGGACACCATAACTCCAATTGATAACACTCCACATGGCTTCAAGGGCTTGCCTGCCTTTTAAACCCTGCTAAGGAGGACCACACCCAAGCCCAGCTGTTCCTACTTCAGTGCTGATAATACTTCTTTAATTGCTCCTTTCTCTGTCTGATCTGACCGTCTCTGTCGCATGTCAATGACGGCTTGTGCTTCATCACCTAATGACTCCAAGCTACTGGCTGGGGAGAGGGCCCCCCCGGGGCTCTCATGCTGTTCTCCTTCGTCCCATTCCTGACTTTCCTCTTCCCCGTCCGACTGTTCAGCCCCCTCCTCTTCGCTGTCATCCTCCTCCGGGCATGGAGCCAGCAGAGACACAGCCGGTCCCTGAGCAGCCTCAGGCTGAACCACAACACTCTGTAGACTCAGGACGGCTCACAACAATGATAAACAAAACATAGTAACAAATCTAATATTTAGCAATCTAAATTACAGTTTTAAGTTAAAAAATCCAAAAGAACCCCAATATATAAAAAAGAAGCACACAATCGAATCATACACAAAACTACATGGGCAAGGGGGAGATGTTTCAATTCCCCCATGCCTGACAGCAGAGGTGGGTTTTAAGGAGTTTCTGAAAGGCAAGGAGGGTGGGGGCAATCCTAATCCTTGGGGGGAGCTGGTTCCAGAGGGTCGGGGCCACCACAGAGAAGGCTCTTCCCCTGGGTCCCGCCAGATGACATTGTTTAGTCAACGGGACCTGGAGAAGGCCAACTCTGTGGGACCTAACCGGTCGCTGGGATTCGTGCGGCAGAAGGCGGTCCCGGAGATATTCTGGCCCAATGCCATGAAGGGCTTTATAGGTCATAACCAACACTTTGAATTGTGACCGGAAACTGATCAGCAACCAATGTAGCATGCAAAGGTTCTGGGAAGAGTGCAGAATGCTCTTGGGGGCAGAGGGGAGACAAAAAAAGCACCAAAAATCGGCCAAATCTCACTCAAGTGAGGATGCTCGGGCATGTGAGATTTGGGCTATTTTCGCCGATTTCTTTGCTTATGTGCATGTGCAGAAGGAAAAAAATGCAAAAATTGCCGTAGGTCTTGGCATATTGGGGGTTCTTATATATATGTAGGTCTTGGCATATTGGGGGTTCTTATATATATATGTAGGTCTTGGCATATTGGGGGTTCTTATATATATATGTAGGTCTTGGCATATTGGGGGTTCTTATATATATGTAGGTCTTGGCATATTGGGGGTTCTTATATATATATGTAGGTCTTGGCATATTGGGGGTTCTTATATATATGTAGGTCTTGGCATATTGGGGGTTCTTATATATATGTAGGTCTTGGCATATTGGGGGTTCTTATATATATATGTAGGTCTTGGTATATTGGGGGTTCTTATATATATGTAGGTCTTGGTATATTGGGGGTTCTTATATATATCTAGGTCTTGGCATATTTGGGGTTCTTATATATATATATATATATATATATATATATATATATATATATATATATATATATATATAATTGACTTTGAAAAAACTAAATTACTCCACAAAACAGAGAATTTATATAAAAGAATCTCTCTAGAAGCTATCGAAATTGAAAAAAGATCTTTTTGTTTAAATAAAAGGGATGATACCTCGCGCCTGCCAGAGATTTGGAAACCAGCCTTAAACAAAATAAACACTTCATTATAATCAATATGTCAATCCTTTAATTATTATGATTTTAGAATTTTATATTTGGAAATCAGACTTAAACAAAACACTTCATAATCTTCATGCCATTCCTTCTATAACCATGATTACACCAACCAATCAGATCACAGAAGCATAGTCACCCAATCTATTTGCTACATTCAAAGCAAATCTCCACCCCCACACTACATGCTAAGAAGAAATGTCAGTTGCTAATATTCATTTGCAAAAACACAGAGATTGGAACTCCAGCCTGATGATGGTGGATGTGATTTCACCGAAACGTCGTCTTGGCATGTTTGGGGTTCTTCCCGTGTAAGGTTCAGAGAATCCTGGCAATATTTCGATGAGGTCTCACTCGTCATCTTCAGGCTGGGGCTTTCGGCTTTGTGCTAGGACAAACAAAGCATGATCTGAGCTGCCTTCCCTCTATAAATACTGGCGGGTGCGTGTGGAGTGCTGGCTCAGCTGCTGCAAGCTGTGTTGAAACCTCCTGATTAGTTGGTGGGGTAACACATTGAGTAATTGATGCAGATGAGGTATGCAGATTAGTTGATGTTTGCAAATTAGGGGTGACATCCTGAGTAGTTGTGGCAGTTGATGCCTGCAGACTAGTCAATTGTTTTTGTAATGTATGTCTATGGTGTAACATCCCAGAGTTTGGTTTGGCTCCGAGTTTGTGGTCTGGCTATGTGTTTATGGCATGTGTCAGTTTGCTTTGTGTGTGTGTGTCGGAGGGGGGTGCAGCAGTTGGAGGCGCCGCTGTGGTTTGGCTTCTGGCGGTGGTTGTATTTTGTCTGTGGGCTGGGTATGGGTTAGGGTCTGGTGAGGTTGATTGGTGGTGGCATCCTGAATTCGTCCAGTGTCAATTTCGTGGCTGGGATTCGTTTGTTGATGAGGGCTAGTTTCCAGATGTCTGGTAGATGGGAGGTGTGTGTGTGTGTGTGTGTAAAACACAAGGACACAAACACACCTAATATTCCTTCTTCCTCCTATCTTCCCAACAACAACAACACTATATAGTGGATTGGGCTAAGAGACAGGGACAGGCCAAAGTAACACATACAGCTTCCACATTTAAGGCAGGATTAGAATTCAACATCTGGTGATTGGCCCAAAGTCACCCAGTTGGCTTTCATGCCT